>NC_134720.1:28995000-29295000 GCF_049634645.1 Pelodiscus sinensis | reverse complement strand
ATTTGCCAGAGCTCTAGATGAATTTAAGCCCTGCTCTTATTATCTCTTTGTGACCAGAAAGGCTTGAACTTCCACAGAAAAGAGTGAGGAGCCATCTTCCAAATCTGGCAGGCCCTAGAGAACAAATCTGACCCTCAGTAGCCTGATGGCCTGATGTCATGTTGAATTATAGCGCATGAGAGCAGTATAGGGGGATGATGTTCATTTTACCCACCCCCTCTTCCTTTCAGACCACCTGGACCCTGCACTATGCAGAGTAAGGTCTGCTGGCTAGGTGCCTGGACACCAGTTCAGAGTGGACCGAGCCCTCTCTGTGCTAGGGCTCAAAGGGGCACTATCTGCCTCCAGAATGGTTAATGTATGAACAGAGACGTTGGTCAACTATTTAATCAGCTAACCTTCCTAGCTTAGTCTTTCCAAGGTGCCACCATCAGAGCAGCTGTGGGGGGAACAAGTTTCAGTTGCAGCAAAAATCACCATCGTCTCCAATTTCACACAATACACACACACACGTGTTATTTGTTTCCAAAATTCTTTGTCTTCTCTAGGCATGTCAGTAATGTTAAGTTATTTAATTAAATCCATAGGCTAATCACCACAGGAATTACGATAATTGTTTCAGTTACAAAGTCTATTGAATCAGAATCTGGTCTAATTTACATGACATAAATGTGGAGTAACTTCACTACCCTTACTCCATATCTAGACTGTAAGTGATCAGAATCTGACTCGTACCTACTCTGGTGTAAAACTGATTTTGTGGTGACAAATACTAACATTTCTTTATAAAAAAGAAAGTTTTCTCCAGTGAAAATTTTGAAAATGCAGGCCATTTTCCAGGTGGGAATTACGTTGATTTGTTAGTTTGTGTATTCTTTTTATTTTGAAAAGAAGAAAAAGTATTCATCAGCAGAAGTGATACAACTTTTCCCTGAACCAAAGATCTTGTAGAATATCTGTTGTCATCAAGTGACGCTTGCTCATTTCACATATTTCTAATACTGTGATATCACAGTAACTCTGAAGACACAGGTCCTTCTTGGTAATACTGCTGATTTGCTAGAATTCCTGTACTAGGTTTGCTCTGCCTCTCATTGACTTGAGGTAGGGCAAGGTCCTGTGTATTTGTGCTGGCTTGTTTGCACACAAATAGTCCTCTAAATCAGGGTTTGGATTGAGCTTATATCTAGCAGTATGGCCTACTAGCTCCTCTTTCCGAACTGATGCAGTTGATGTCTATATCTACAGTCCAAGAAACAATCATTCAGAGGTCTGACCTGCCCCATTGTCCCCATGGGTGCTATACTTTGTGTCAACATGGTGAAATATTTCACTCTGATCAAAGTAGAAAAGGAAAGAGAGGGTCATAAGGTGAGGTTCTACATCATCTGCTGTGACAGACAGATCATGGTGGTGCTGCTAGAATGGAACGGGGAAAGTATTGCCACTTTCCCATCTCAAACCCAAGAAGCCTTCAAGAACCTAGCAGGTCATCTGAGCACTCACCAAAGCATACCCTAGCACAAGCAGCCCATTGAGCAGACTGGTGTATTTGGACCCCAGTAAGGGGGGGGAATCAAGCCTTGAGAACAAGCGGGCCTGGATTTTGAATATCTGAGCGATTTACTGTGAAAGATGTCCCATGTGGGCAGGAGCTATTTTGTGGGTGGAGCTTGGAAAACTACTTTTTTTTTTTTCTGCCAGTCATAAACAACATGCTGGTGAAAGGATGTACATAGCCTTCAGGTCAATATGATAGCTCAGTCAGGTTAAAGTTTGTGTGACACTGATTCACAATATGTTTGCATTCTACACATTCTGTATTCCCAACCAGCTATAGTTAGAGAGAGAGCTAGAGAGATCTATAATGGACAATAATACATGAATGAGGCCTGGGAATAGAGAATCGCTTCCCCCAAAACAAGTAATATACTGAACAAAAGGTAACAAAGTTTCCATTGTTTTAGAAGCTGGCTAGATGTCAGAGAATCACAGTAAAGTGTTGCTTTGCCTTTGTCATATAAAAACCGCTCTCGTCAGGCACTTTAATACATTTGTTTCAACATTAATAATCTCAACTGTGAGGACAGAGAGAAAATGGATTTTTCTCACCTTATAAGCTTGTCTAACACCTCCGTTATCAGCAATGTTTTCTCCCAAAGTATTGATTCCACTCAGCTGCGAAGAGAGAAATGAGAAAGTTGAAAGTTTTCTCTCAGGAAAAGCTTCTTTATCTTAGGAATTACTGTGCTAAACTTTGGCATTTCTCTTATTTCTTTATTCACTTTGGCTTCCGCTAGTGTCTCAGGTTCCAAAGCAGAGCCAAGTGAATGGCAGAAGTTTCAAACAAGCCCCCCCAAATTTGAACATTTAACAGAAGATTACATTAATGCATCTGAACATTCTTTGCCTCCCTAGTCTCCAAATCCCACTTTCCACCCTTTCAATACAATGAACATTTTATGTCTCTCTTGCCTAGAGTTTCTGATGTCTGCTTAGTAATTTAGTCTTTCTTGTCCTTGGTGTCCTTAAACTCCAAGTTCTTCTCTCTCTCAAGCTCATCCCTTTTACTTTTGCTACTGTCCCAACTGTGGGTCTGGATAATTCTGTTGGGCTCAGTGTAGCTTTTGCCATCTGTGCTCATGGTCTCCAGGCCAGGGGTGGCCAAAGTACACTGGAAACTCCTGAAGCAGGGAAGAATCAGACTTCATGATGTTGAAAGAGACTGGAAAATCTGCTGGAACCTGACTAGGAATTTTGCTGGATATTAAGCAAACAGGATAGTCCCTTAACTTCATGTTCTAATCCATACTCTGGGACAGATACTCAGTGGGTGTAAATCAAAATAGTAAAACTAAAGGTAATGGAGCTATGCTAGTGGAGAACCTGGCTCTTTATTTTTATTGAATCCTAATCCAAAATTGCCTGTCATCTGAGGTCATAAAATGACAACTCATCGTTAGATTTAGGTCTGAGGGTGGATACAAATCAGGAAAAAAACTGCACTATTTTTCCCTCAAATGATTCTTTTAAAATGATTCTGGAGATCATATTGATATAACTATTAGATTGAAAATACCTCAGCACAGGAGTTCATCTCTTGCATGTTCTGTATGGTAATGAACCGACTTGTCAGCTGTCAACAAAGGTTGTTTGGGACACTACCTACTTAATAACCACTGAAGGTGCTAACAGCTCTCTGAGTGGCATCCTTCCTGTCTTGGGAATCTATCTACTGACTTAGATTTTTATCTGCTTAGGTTTAAGTACCCATTCTCCAGATACTTAATGATGCTCTGTCTCCCACCTCCTTCCCTTTTTCTTTCTCTTCCCCCTCCCCTTCCCCTCTCCTATTTATTTCGAGTTTTCATATCCCAAACTCATAACTCCGGTCATCTGAAGAAGTGGGATGTGCCCAAAAGCTCATGATACCATCTACATGTTTTATTAGTCTATAAAGTGCTACTAGACTATTTTTTTTCTGTAACAGACTAACTCGGCTACCCCCTGAAGCTCCTGAACAAGGGGACAGTAAGAATGAAAGATCCAACTCCTTATTCACCACTTGCAGCAGGAGGTTCCCTCCTATTGAAATTCTGCTCATTATACAAATAGCTTTCAGCACTGCTGAACACTGCCTGTGGTTATCTGGAGAAGTCCAAAACAAACAAGATAATGTAAGTAAATGGCCTTCCACAAGGGAATTGAGTACTATTGTAAACACCTTCCACACATTGAGGGTCCATCTTAACTGTATGCTTAGTTCAAAATAAGCTATTCCAGAAGAAATACTCCAAAATAGCGCATTTTGAAATAGCACGTCAATGCTACAGGGAAGCCTCAAAAATAGACCTAGGCAGGCTTCCCTAATGTTGACGTGCTACCTTGATTTAGAGCCCCAGGAGGCACTGGAGAGTAATTACTTTGAATGGCCCTGGGGAGGAGCTATTTCAAAATATCAGCAACAGAGCGTCCACACTACTGCTATTTCGAAATTGCCGTTTTGGAATAGGCGTTATTCCTCGTGGAATTAGGTTTACAGAAGTTGGAATAAGCCGTCAATTATTTTGAATTTATTTCAAAATAATGGAATTCCTGTGTAGCAGCTCGCATTGTTATTTCGGAATAATGGCCATTTTTCTGAAATGTTGCTGCTGTGTAGCTGCACCCTTACTGATTGTGACGGGGCAGACAGGCCCTGCACTGAAGGGCAGAGAGTAGCCCAGGCCCACCTGGCTGAGAAGGCCCCGCCCATCCAGCTCTGCTAGGCATGCTCCCAGCAGAGCCAGAATATAAAAGGAGAGAGAGCTCTCCAGGTAGGGAGGCAGCTGGGGGAAGGAGTAGGTCAGGCCGCACTCCCTCCGTGTTTCTGTAGCAGCTGATGCCAGAGCTGCAGCCTGTTGCCGACCCGGAGCAAAGCTAGGAGTGCCTGCTGGATTTCCCGCCGAGCAGGCAGGAGCAATAGTCTCTGCCTGAAGGGCACTGGCTGGGAACCGGTGGAGAGGGAGGGCCTGGGTCCCTCTTCTACTCTTTTCCGTACCCTGGACAAATGACTTCCTGGCCAGGAGAGGCTTTTTTTGGTGACTAGGCCTCAAGGGCTGTATATATCCTAGTAGAAGGTTATAGAAACTGGACAGAGGGGCCGACGTGTGGGGACATTATCTGGCGAGGCGGCCCCAATGCTGAGGGGGAACACACTCCTTGACACTGATCAACAGTGTTTCAGAGGCTCGTGCTCATTTGCTGTTTGTGACCTTCTTTGTGAAAGAAACAGGAACTCAAACTGAAAACCACATTAGTGCAGTACCAGTCTTTACAAGCTGTCTCCCGAGAATGCAGGCAGCCCAGCAGAAACTTCAGGTGAAAGAGCATTGTAACTCAAATTCTGAAATAGGAGAAACGCAAGTTTGGAACTGCAAAGACCCTCAAAGTCAACCCTCAGCCACATCATAAGCATCCAGGAACCCAGCCCTGTAACCAAAAACGATGCCAATTCTGCCCTCATATCTATACTAGCGAATTCATCACTGGAGCCAACAACATAAGCTTCCAAATCAAAAGGTCATTTGACTGCATATCCAGTAATTTGATCTATGCCATCAAATGCCAGCAATGCGCCACTGCTATATATATTGGACAAACTGGACAGTCTCTGCGGGAAAGAATCAATGGACACAAATCAGATATACGTAAAGGAAACATACAGAAACCTATTGGGGAACACTTTAATCTTCCTAATCACTGTTTAAAAGATCTTCAAATAGCTGTCTTGTCACAAACCAGTTCTACTAGCCAGATACACAGAGAAACATTGGAATTAGAGTTAATCTGCAAATTCAATTCATATGCTAATGGACTCAATTGTGATGACCGTTGGTTGGAGCACTAACAACTTAACAGCCGATGAAGGTGCAAACAGCTTTTTGTGTAGACTCCTATGTCAGGAAGGATACTATCAATTGACTTTGATTCTTATCTGCTTCATTTTAACTCCCCAATCTTCAGATACTTACTGATTCCCTCTAGCTCCCTGTCTCCCACCCTCCTCGTTTTCCTCCCTCCCCCTGCCCTTTCCCTCTCCTATTTATTTTGGGTCTGAGCTTCCTAAACTCTTAACAGTCATCTGAAGAAGTGGGCTGTGTCCATGAAAGCTCATGATATCATTTACATGTTTTGTTGGTCTATAAAGTGCTACCAGACCATTTGTTATTAAAGTCTTTCTAGTTCAACTAGCCTAGATTACTAGGGCATTTCCTGCATCAACATTTTTTTTGTGCTGTTTGGTTAGGAGGATGCTTTACTTGGTGTATTTTAGTTCGAAGGGGGTTCACTGGGGGAGTGTCTAGACTATGTGGCTCCGTCGACGGAGCCATGTAAAATAATTATTCGGCATAGTCAAAGAAGCGGGGATTTAAATAATCCCCGCTTCATTAAAATAAACATGGCCGTTGCGCTGTGCCAATGACCAGCTGATCCGGCACAGCGCGGCAGTCTAGATGCGGCGTGGTCAACAAAAGAAGCCTTTGTCGATCGCTCCGGTATGCCTCAGGAAACCTTTGTCGACTGTGCTGCTTCTAGACTGCTGCGCTATGCCGGATCAGCTGATCGTCAGCACAGCACAGTGGCCATGTTTATTTTAATGAAACAGGGATTATTTAAATCCCCGCTTCTTTGACTATGCTGAATAAAGTAATTTACATGGCTCCGTCGATGGAGCCATGTAGTCTAGACACACCCTGGGAGAAGTTACATGGGAGAAGTCACAGGATATGGCTGCTGTTCTAGTGAACCACCAAACTATGTGCAAACTCATGCAAATGTATGCATTCCAAACCTGGATTGCAGATACATAAGATTTAACAGTTATTTATCTACAGCTTTTCTGTGGTGATATCTGAGTGCCTCATAAATATTAATAAATTCATTCTGTCATTTTGATGAAATAGGGAAGTGATATTCTATTTTTACAGATGGGGACTGGAGGCAAAGAAAGTTTATGTGATTTGCACAAGATCACACAAGGAAATTGGCAAAACCAAGAATGTAATTCACATAACCCTGAGTCTTAATCCAGGCCTTTAATGTAAGACCTCTCCTCTATGAGAGAGCCACAATTCTTTGAATGCCAACTTTGCTTAACTTCACAGCCTGTGAATATATGCAAACTAGTTCGGACAAATTCATGAAGCTGTTCAAACTGAACTTTGAATGGCTCACAGCTTTGCTTAGACTCTAAGCAAATTCCAGATTGAATGAGTACAGGAGACTGCAGCAATGGAGGGAAAATGCAGGGGCAAAGACTGAATGGGCCAGGGAAAGTAGCAAGTCTAATGATTTTAGACTAAGATGTACATTACCTCCATCTCCAAGTAAATGAAGCCAAAAATATAGCAGACTATCTTTCCTGTTCTACCAGGAAGTTGAAGGGAGGAGGGGTTCATGGCCCAATGTTAGTGCATATTTGCAGTCTCAAACCATGGTCTTATACCAGGTGGAGGAGGGGGAAGGTGGTGGTTAACCCTGACTCTTGCTGGGATAGACAGTATGTATGACAGCTTGGAGATTTCGTCCACCAAAGTCTCCTTCCTCAGGTTTTCTGAGTGGGGATAATCTGGGCAACACACCAGAATAGCACTGCTCACACAAATAAGAATTTGTGGGGTTTGGCCCTAAACATTCAGGGTATGTCTACACTACCCCGCTAGTTCGAACTAGGAGGGTAATGTAGGCATACCACACTTGCAAATGAAGCCCGGGATTTGAATTTCCCGGGCTTCATTTGCATAAGCGGGGAGCTGCCATTTTTAAAACCCCGCTGGTTCGAACCCCGTGCAGCGCGGCTACACGGGGCTCGAACTAGGTAGTTCGAACTAGGATTCCTATTCCTATTCCGAACTACCGGTACACCTCGTTCTACGAGGTGTACCGGTAGTTCGGAATAGGAATCCTAGTTCGAACTACCTAGTTCGAGCCCCGTGTAGCCGCGCTGCACGGGGTTCGAACCAGCGGGGTTTTAAAAATGGCGGCTCCCCGCTTATGCAAATGAAGCCCGGGAAATTCAAATCCCGGGCTTCATTTGCAAGTGCGGTATGCCTACATTACCCTCCTAGTTCGAACTAGGAGGGTAGTGTAGCCATACCCTCAGTTTGCCTCATTCAAAACAACAATGTATGCACAGAAATTATGAATAACCTACATGTTGTCCACCAGCTAGATCCCACGTAAAGTTTCCATACTGGTATACCATACATTGAGACTGATTCTTAAAATTTAGTGCTGATTCTTGAGTCCACCAATCGATGAGGTCTCCATCCTCATTAAAATTTCTACCTGTAACAACATGTGCACAGATTGATGAATGTAAGAACAAGCTGATGAGGCAGTCCCAGAGGGCAATAAATATTACTTTCTCTGTTAGAAGAAAACACGTTACTGTGTAATTATCCATGCCACTAGGTGTTTCAGTAAAGAAGCAATCACAGAAACGGGAGCTGACAGCCAAGCTGGGCTCGTGGGCAAGGTGGTGGTAGGGGTGATTCTGTGCTCCCAGAAAGGGATGAGGCCTCGGTTAGAAGGGGGTAGGCCAGGGCAGTGCATGAGCCATGTTAGCTCCGGGCTCTGGGCCTTTAGAATACAAGGGGCTTGGGAATAGGCTGGGGGAAAAGCAGGAGCTGGAGCAGGGGTTAAACATCAAGAACAGGACCGAATTACCATACGGGTAGTGATAGGGAGTACCTGGGCCCATGCGTTAGTCAATTCCGGGTGTAGCCAAACCCTTGTGAGGGCCGACTTAGTCCCCAACCCCGAGCTGGGTGGGGCCCCTGTGCAAATGCAATGCATACACAGGGACATGAGGGAATACCACATGACAAAGGTAATGATAGGAGATGGTCAACAGGAGTGGGTGTGTAGGGTGGTTTTTGTACCCAACCTAGTTTACCCCGTAGTCCTTGGGAGAGACTGGCTGGGGTACGGGCAGGCATTGTATGAATGGAGCCAACAAGTCCCGCCAGGCCCTGACATAACACCATTAGGGCCAGTCACAGCTACCTTGAATGACTAAACTGCAAAATACGCAGTCCCTAATATAATGCTCTCAAGAAGGATTATCCAATAGAAACCCTGACCCTTACCATTGTCGTCAAATCCATGAGTGATTTCATGGCCAATGACCATACCAATGCCACCGTAATTCAATGATTTGGCTTGAGAGGCACTGAAGAAAGGTGGCTGCAAAATTCCTGCAGGAAAGACTGTAAAGGAAGAAAACACAATATACTACTGTTTCACTGTTACGTGCACTCAACTTTACTAAGTAATTTATTCATATTGGATCCCTGACAAGAAATGTACTTTATTACAGAATCATGTACATGAGCTTCAGCGAGGAAAGCAAACTGTTTGCCATCAAATACAACATCAAAGGTAAATATATTTCTATATGGGAAGCTGTGTGGGAACAGAAGATAAATGACCAAAAAAAAAAAAAATGGGGCAAAGGGAAACATCCCTTCAAACATTTGCTCAGGCCAAGTCTACAGTACAGTTGAAGGTCAGCTCAAGGTATGCAATTCCAGTTATGTGAAAATATAGCTGGAGTTGACATACCTTAAGTCAAGCTTCAGTGCCATCCTCACAGTAGGAGGTCAATGGAAGAAATGTTCCTATCAACTTATCTTACTCCTTGCGAGGATTAGGAGTTCTGGCATCAATGGGAGCACCTTCAGTATTTGATTTAGCGGGTCTTTACTAGGCCCACTAAATCAAACACTGGAAGATTGACTGTCACAGCGTAGATCTTTTCTGTAGTCTAGACATAGCCTCAGAAACTCACAACTGGTACTGGGTCTTCATTGTTATATGCAGCACAAAGAAGTAGTAGTACTTAGCTATTTGTCACTCGCAGACCACTCTAGCTAAGTTAATCAATCCTCACAACACCTAGTGATGTCAGAGACCACAACAAGTGAGTAATTAAATTATTTGACCAAGGCCCCACAAGTAGTTATGATCAGACACAAGACTTTATTCTTTCAGCAAACGATATGAAATGGTTCTGTGAGAACCAATATGAATAAGTTCCATGCGTATAGGGATGTAAAACCCTGTGTAACTAGTTAAGTATTAAATGTAATCTTTATCGGGTTAACTGATTGAAGAAGGGATAGGTGGGGGAGCACTCCAGCCTGGCTGGGCTGGAGTGCCCACCCCAATGTAGGCAGGGGCTGCTCCAGCCCAGCCTGCGTAGACCCTGCTTGTGGCACTCCTGAGCCTGCTGTGGACAGTGGTTGCTCTAGGAAGGCTGGAGTGCCCCTGTGTGTGGCAGGCACCCTTTAAGGGTGATGCTTACTGGTTAACCTTTCACATCCTACATGCATAAGGGAATATTTGGGCCAAAGGGGATCCTTTCAGACAGTTCTGTATTCATTTCTCTGAGCCATCAACAGAGAAGCAATTACAAAAATAAATAAATGAATAAATAAAATTCATGTTTCGATTGTGATGTTTTCTTTAACTATGACTCATTAAAAATCTTTACAAACTTGTTTCCCTCGAATATGAATTAGAAAATTCTGTTCTGTTTTGTATTTGAGGCAGATTCTTGTTCTACTGGGGCTCTCCAGACTACAAGGGGTTAATTCCTGTTGTAAATGGTAGGGTTGTGGAACTACAGTATAACAGGAGTGGGGAATTAGTAGACAACTTTTCCACAGGGAGAATAGAGAAAACAGACTCATTCAGTATTTTGCTATAAATCCTAGATTGGTTCACTTTCTTCCTCCAGATCAGGGAGGAGGAATTAGAAAATATTAAAAAGGCAAAATAAAAAAAACACAGTATATGTCGATTAATGCTGCTTACTATGAATAATTAGCAAATTGATATATCACCTTAATTTTTCTTATAGAAATAATGTCCAAGGGCTTTGATATTAAATATTTTCAGGAAATGCAATAGAAATGGCAAAGGCTGCATCTAGACTGGCATGATTTTGTGAAAAGTTTTTGTGAAAAGTTTTTTTGTTAAAAGTATTTGTGCAAGAGAGCGTCAATACTGGAACGGATGCTTTTGCACAAAAGCATCCGTGCCAGTGTAGACGCTCTCTTGCGCAAGAAAGCTCTGATGGCCATTTTAGCCATCGGGCTTTCTTGCGCAAGAAATTAACTTGGCTGTCTACACTGGCCCTCTTGCGCAAGAAGGCTTATCCCTGAGTGGGAGCGTCAGAGTATTTGCGCAAGAACCACTGATTTTGTACAGTACAAAGTCAGTGTTCTTGCGCAAATACTCACGGCCAGTGTAGACAGGCGGCAAAATCTTGCCAGTCTAGATGCAGCCAAACTATTGACACAGCAGCAACTTTGTGGCAACTATTGGCAAAACTGGACAATATCAAACAAAGCATCAGCTGATTGTATTCCTATGGAGACATGTGACAGAATGCACACCTCTATTCACAGCCTATACACTACTGTAATAATATTTGTACAAGGCATGCCTTGTGAGGTGTCATCTGAAAACTCATAACTTGCTGATCAGAAATATGGTAAAAATGTGTGCAACAGCATTATGTGTAAAGTTATAAACTTCCCCCTTTATGATATTAAAATACATGTTCAGATTCACATAGCATCAAACTGACTTGTCTTGAACAAAGGAGTGTCTGTTTACCTTAGTTTGCATTTAACCTGTAAACAGAGTCATCTAGCAAAAAGGGAGAAACAAAAGGAAACGTTCATGTGAGCATACGCAGATGAAAACCCCCCAGCAGGGAACATCCTTACAGATAGACTCTTTGTTTCTTGGGTCTCAGCTAGAAATGCTTTTCAAGAGGGGGACTCAAACTATAAAAGGAGAGGCAAAGACCCCCAAAGCACATCTCTCTTCTCTCTCTCTCTGTCCATCTCACTCATTGTACCCGTGGGATCCTGACCTAGATGTTGGTCAGTAATATTGCTGGCAGCAAGTGGTGAGAAACTTTGCTTGGATCTAATATAGATTGTTAAATTAGGCCCTTGACAGTCTTTTATCTTTAGTTTTATTTTAACCTTTTCTAATTCTTATGCTTCCTCACTTGAACTAATTTAAAATCCATCTCTTTGAGTTAATAAACTTGTTTTATTGTTTTTTCTGATGTGTTGAAGTGTCCAGGTAATTCCATTTAAGGTGGCAACTTGTTGTATTTTATTGCTTTAAAGGAATAAGTGACTTAATATATTTGGCCTGTCCAGCTGGGCATTACAAGACACACATTTCTAGGGAAAAACCTGAGATGGGGAGTATGTCAGGGTCACCCGTGTAGTACAATGATAGCTGGTGAGAATGTCAGGCTGCAGTTACACGAATGTATCTTGGGAGTGATCTGCACTCTGGAAAGCTATTTGTGAACAGTCCAGGTTGGAAGCTATAACATGCAAGCACTGGTAGGCACCCCATATTGTGGGGCAAGGATGACATAGCTCCCCAATGGTCTGGATAACAGCCAGAGGAGGCTACTCTCAAGATGTTTGCTCAAATCCATACATAACAGCATCGATGACTAGAGAGTGGCACCTGTAAAGCCCTCGCTTGGACAGGACCAGGAATGGAACCCACATCACATGAGTCTCAGCCCTCCTCCACCATGTGAACCATAAAAAGATCCTCTTTTTTTAAAATCCCATGTATATACTGGGGCTGGATGAAGGAAGACCCACGCAAACTTCTCACGGTTGGTTTCGTTCTTATTCTGTTAGGGTATGTCTACACTACCACCCTAGTTCGAACTAGGGTGGTTAATGTAGGCAACCGGAGTTGCAAATGAAACCCGGGATTTGAATTTCCCGGGCTTCATTTGCATATTGCCGGGCGCCGCCATTTTTAAATGTCCGCTAGTTCGGACTCTGTGCCCGTGGCTACATGCGGCACGAACTAGGTAGTTCGGATTAGGCTTCCTATTCCGAACTACCAGTACACCTCGTTCCACGAGGAGTAACGGTAGTTCGGAATAGGAAGCCTAATCCGAACTACCTAGTTCATGCCGCAGGCACGGAGTCCGAACTAGCGGACATTTAAAAATGGCGGCGCCCGGCAATATGCAAATGAAGCCCGGGAAATTCAAATCCCGGGCTTCATTTGCAACTCCGGTTGCCTACATTAACCACCCTAGTTCGAACTAGGGTGGTAGTGTAGACATACCCTTACTGAGTTCATGCTCTGTCAGATTCCTGGACAGCCTGGGACTTAACTTTTCTGCCTCCAGGACTATTAGTTCAGTTTGTTTACCCATCTGACACCCCATCCACACTCATGCTAAAATGGATTTTTACACATTTTCTTATCAGAGTTACCGATTCAATGACTCCATTTAGATAACAAAATCTGGATTTCAATAGGGCCTCGGGTAACTCTAGTTTCACCTTCTTTTTCCCATATACCCATCAACAGAAAGGGTTCTGTGGTGTGCCTCCTGAAGGGCCGTAGCAGTGAGCTATTCCCAGCAGTCTCCTCCACAGCCAACATTTTAGGCTGTGGGCAGCCAGCAGATTCATGGTGCTCCAAAAGTGCTGGGGAGGAGTAGGAAGTGTGAGACTCCAGTTCCTCCGTGGCCACATGGGGGAAAAGTGACAGAGGCTGCAGGTTGCCCACCACTGGAATCATGTGGCCCACTCACCAGTCTGGGTTGCCCATTGCTGGCTTAGGGAAAATTCTCTTTAAGGCAGAGTGCCTTCCAGAAGTCCTTCTGGGACTATGTAGAACCATACCACCCCAGCCCTTAGCTGTACTGAAGCTCCAGAACAGAGCCCTAAATTCTCTAAGCATGGTGTGGAAAGCTCTGCTTTAGAAGAAATCTCCTTAAATGTTACTAAGCTATCAACTTTAAAGATCATGCTGCTTTAATTATAAAGTGCATGACATCGCTCAAGGATGAGATAAGAATCTATGGCTCATATTTAGTGTCAGTCATCCAAACCATGACTCCTGTTCCACTGATTACTAAGCAAAAGCTATTTTAAACAAAGCTGTGTGAGTAGAATTTTATACTGCATGTTGAAAGATACTTTCAAAATGTTTATTTGACCTCAACACCACTGGCCTTATTCTGCAGCCTTACCCAAGTACAACTGGTCAGTGGAGTCCATGGAGTTTTGTCTGTGTTAGGCCCTTACTGTGGTTATTGCATATTGCCCATTGCTTTCTGTTTGTTTGAACTCTGATTTCTAGTTAGATAATTAGTGTGTGGCACTTTTGCTTTGTTTACATTTGGGTGAGCATGCATAGTTGGTTTCAATCTGTGTGGTTTGAACTCTATCCCTCCTCATTTCATGTTGAAAAAACTCTACTATGGCAAAGGGGCACTCACTTGATGCAGTGCAAAACTGCAAATTTCACGATTTCAATTTAAAGACAAAAATTCACTGAGATTAACTGGAAATACTTGAGAGCAAACATTATCTGAGTTTCAAGTGTGGGATGAAACCCGAAAACTGGTGAGTATGGCATAGTTTCAAATCTTCATGCAAATATTTAGCACAATCCATCTAATCAAATATTGTAATTACACTTCAGTAAATAGACTATAAAGCAGTTTGTACTAACATCACTAGTGCTTTTTAGGTAGGCTGTTGTAAAACTAAGAAAATAGCTAGAGGAGTTGACGGGCCCCCAGAAGACATCTGCATACCCCCTTGGGTATGCATACCCCTTATTGAGCACCACTGTGCTTGGGTAGCAGGATGTGCTACAAAATCAATTTGTTTTTGAATATGAACAGAAAATTTATCCCCTGATGAGCCTCACCTACATATTTTAAAATGGAAGTGTTTGAATAGGTAGCAGGTTTAAAACAAACAAAAGGAAATATTTCTTCACACGGGCAGAGTCAGCCCATGGAACTCCTTGACAGAGGATATTGTGAAGACAAGGGCTTTAACAGTGTTCAAAAGAGAGCTAGATAAATTCACAGAGCTATTATCAGGGCTCGACAAATAATACAATCTACTCGCTCGTGGCAAGTAGATTGTAACTCAGAAGAGCTGGGTTCAGGCGATCTGCGCATGCGCAGATCGCCGGACAGCATGGCTGGCAAGCGGGGCTCACCATGGTTCGGCGAGCCTTGGCTATTATCCAGGATGGGTAGGGATGGGTGTCCCTAGCCTCTGTTTGTTAGAAGCTGGGAATGGGCAACAGGAAATGGACCATTTCATGATTCCCTGTTCTGCTCATTCCTTCATGGGCACTTGGCATTGGCCACTGTTGGAAAACGGGATACTGGGCTAGATAGACCATTGGTCTGACTCGGTATGGCTATTCTTGTGTTCTTATGTTGTGGTGTCCCATATGAAGCAAGGTACTGCACAGGGGCACCAAGATGAAAAAAGCAGAAATAACAGGCACTTGTATTGAAATAGACACAAGGGTTCAGGCCCTCTTCTGCACCCACCTAGGCAAAGCAGGGTGAAGGCATTATTAGGGTGATAGTTAGTTTCTCCACAACTTCAATACAGGCTGGGGATGTTCTTACTTGCTGCCTAAGGCTTCCAGAATGCCCCACCCATCCCAGTCTTCTTCCTCATCCTCATTGGCGCTGATGTGCCCTAGCCCTCTTGCACGAGGGGTTGTGGAAGGAGGCAGAAATGCTGGCTACATCTGCTCTGCACCTACTGCAGCTTTTTCCTTGCTGGAGGAAACTCCAGCAGGGGCCTTATGAATAATTTCCTGAATAGTGTAAAGGGAGCAGAATGGAGCAGATTCTGTGCCCCAAGATCTTCCACCTGTGAATTAAACCAATACATAAAAGTAAGGGCACAGCAGTAGGGCTGGGATTTGAAGTTCTGATATTGCCACTCATCTCTGGATGTGCCACTCATTTCTGGAGCTCCGTAACTCAAACTAAGATATGCAATTTGAGCTTTGCAAATTGCGAGTCTTATTTCAATGCTATTTCGAAATAGCTTATTTTGTCATTTGGTGCTGTTTACACAGTGCCAAATTTCAAAATAAAGCACTATTCTGAAATATCCCTTACTCTGCATAGAATGAGGTTTACAGGGACATTGGAATAGTAAGCCCGAAATAACAGGCATGCTGTGAAGAGACGGGATAGCTATTTTGGGATACTCCGAGAACAACGAGAAGTCCTGTGGCACCTTATAGACTAATAGATTTATTGGAGCATAAGCTTTCGTGGGCAAAGACCCACTTCGTCAGACATGCATTTGACGAAGTGGATCTTTGCCCACAAAAGCTTATACTCCAATAAATCTGTTAGCCTATAAGGTGCCACAGGACTTCTTGTTGTTCTTGCAGATTCAGACTAACATGGCTACCCTTCTGATACTTGGAATACTCCGGTATCCCGAAATAGTGTTCCAGTGAAGACGTATCCTGGGTGGCAGAGGGGAAGCCCTTCAACTTCCTGTACTTCAATGTTTCTAAATTTCTATAAAATAAGGATAATAATACTTACTGCACCTATGACATAGGCATATTATGAAGAATAACTAATGTTTGTAAATATGCTCCACTCATCTGAAGAAGTGGACTGTGCTTATGAAAGCTCCTGATATTATATATATATCGTTAGTCTCTAAGGTGCTAGAGAGCCACTCGTTTTTAAAGTTTTTTTAAAGTTACGGACTAACATGACTACCTCTCTGAGATTAATGTTTGTAAAGAGCTTTGAGATCTCTGGATGAAAGCGTCTGCATTGGTGCCAAGTATGTTGTTGTCCTATGGGGGGTAGGAGCTCGAAGGTTTTCTCACTATTACTATATTATCAGCCATAGGCTATTTTTCTTCAATCATAGGCTATTTTTCCATATTTAAAAATAATTTGTCATCTTTTTGTTGTTTCTCTTCTATTTTGAAATTATGTATACCCATGGCAGGTCTTGATAGTCAGACACTGCATGGTTTGTAGCTATACCCAAAAGTGTTACTAAAGCTCTCTGATTATTACTGTGTCTTTTTCTCTTCTTTAAGCTGTTTTTGTACTGGGTTTAATCTGCCAGGTTGATATTTTTGTTTGTTTTTGCCCCCAGTACAAAAGAAACCAGAATTAAATAAAGATGAAACCTGTGACAAACCAGGAGCTTTGGGTCATCTGACAGATGACACATGTTTAACAAAAACAGGAACCAAGGAGCCCTTAGATTGAACAAGATTTTAAAGAGCCGTACTTTAGAGAATGTGCATTATGAATTCAGCTTTAAGTAAAATAATGACACGTCTCTTGAGCCTATTCCAGTGTAAACAGATCTTCTTACAGGCTACAGTGAGCTATACTCATATTTCAAGATGATTTAACATAGGACTGCATTCTGTTATCTTGCCAAAAGGATATTTCTCTCAGAGTATCCCTATTGATTAGAAGAGAATAGTCCCAGGAGAGGATACCTCTCCATGAGCATAAGGGTGGGAGATTTATGCCCCATAATGAGGACATAAAGGGTACGTCTAGACTACATGGCTCTGTCGATGGAGCCATGTAGATTTGTTTGTTCGGAAAAGGGAAATGAAGCCATGATTTAAATAATCGCGGCTTCATTTAAATTTAAATGGCTGACCTGCTCTGCCGATCAGCTGTTTGTCGGCAGATCGGGGCAGTCTGGATGCTCCCCTGTCGACATGAAAGCCTTTTATCGACCTCCCCGGTAAACCTCATCCTACGAGGCATAATGGGGAGGTCGATAAAGGGCTTTCAGGTCGGCACGGGAGCCTCCAGACTAGCGCGCTGAGCCGACAAACAGCTGATCAGCTGTTTGTCGGCTCAGTGCGGCAGCCATTTAAATTTAAATGAAGCCGCGATTATTTAAATCGCGGCTTCATTTCCCTCTGCTGATCAGCCTAATCTACATGGCTCCATCGACGGAGCCATGTAGTTTAGACACACCCAAAGAGAGTTGTTAAGGGACTGTAAGGACTCCATTCAGTAAGTCCATACTTGCATTATTCATCTGGGAGAAATACTCTGTCCCAAACAAAGGCAGAGTAAATTGGTTTTGTGTGATGGAGCTATGGAGGAGTTGTGAGGAACAGAATGCACCCCTACAGACAGAACTCTGGGCAGCTCAAGCTACTGTCCCTCTGTTACGGCAACTCCTGTGCCTCCCCTAAGGCAAGATTTGTGGCATGTAATCTTTGACCCACACACCACACTTCTTTCCTTTCCACAGCTAAAGTCCAAGCTCTCTTCCTTGCTGACCTATGCAGAGCTTGCTCATTTTCCAGTTCTTTCATGCACAGAAGATGTGGAATCCTCATCTGCATGTGAGAGCGTCACTATCACCTACTCCCCAAATAATGAAACCTCCATGGTTCTGCCACATTGAGGGCCTTTTTCAGTCCAGAGGTTACTGGGTGCATTTCACTTTCAGGGTATAAAAACTAAAACCAGGCTTTTAAAACTTGTACCTCCAGTGTGCTAGCAAATCTTACCTATCTGGTTCCTGCTTGCAGAATAAAAGGCATTGACGACAGCAGCCCCACTTATCCACCTATAGAAAACACACATGAAGTCTAGTTAGAAATACAATTAACAGAAATCTCAACTGGGCATGGGAACAGACCTGGAAAATGATCTTCTCCTTCACCAGTTACTGACAGTATTTAGATTTCCTTTTACTGGCACTAGAAAATTTCACTGGCAAAATAGCAAACACAAAAACATCTTGATGAATCCAGACCGAAGATCTTCAAGTAGTGCTATATACAAGTAGATTATTATTATTTCAGAACATTTATGATTCATTAAAATTGTGTTTATGGTCCTTATAAGTCAATGTTTTCAAAATCTGTCATCAGCTATAAGTCCAGAAATGTAGAGAGCGGATCTAATCCTCTCTCATTGCACATGCATAAAAGGCCCTCCGAGGTCTAGAACCCAGTTTTGTACAATTACTAACCAGCTAGCTACTCCAGACCACCTCCCTCCCCAGCAACTGTAACTAACCTGTGCTTCATGGGGGACCCAGATCATGGAAGCTACGTCTAGACTGGCATGATTGTCCACAAATGCTTTTAACGGAAAAGTTTTTCCGTTAAAAGCATTTGCAGAAAAGAGCATCTAGATTGGCATGGACGCTTTTCCACAAAAGCACTTTTTGCAGAAAAGCGTCCATGCCAATCTAGATGCGGTTTTGTGCAAGAAAGCCCCGATCACCATTTTCTCCATTGGGGCTTTTTTTGGTGCAAAACAGTTTTCAGCTGTCTACACTGGCCCTTTTGCGCAAAAGCATTTCCGGAAAAGGGCTTTTGCCCGAACGGGAACGTCAAAGCATTTGCGCAAGAAGCACTGATTTCGGACAGTAGAACGTCAGTGCTTTTGCGCAAAATCAAGCGGCCAGTGTATACAGCTGGTAAGTTTTTCCGCAAAAGCAATTGCTTTTGCAGAAAAACTTGCTAGTCTATATGCAGCCGGAATGTTTAACCTGGACAGACTACAGTCCTATAGCTCCTGATTGGCTCCCTGACCTAAATCAATCCAAGGGGTGTTCCAGGCAATGTTTAGGCAACAGCCTTCTTCCATGGCTGCTATGATTGGTCTGATTCTTGCTTTTGAAATCCTGGCTTGACCTCAGCATGATTTGGACTCATGGACTGACTCAGATTTTGACTATGAACTCCCCCTGCTGCTCCCAGCCCTGAATTTGCCTGACTGACTCTTGGCCCTGACTGACCTCACTGGAATCCTGACAGGGCAAATCTTCCAATCAAACCAATGAGAAGTGTACCTCTGTAAGACCACAGCACGGAGTCCTTATTTACTATTAGAGTATTCCTGTCTAAAAGGAACTGAGGCTGCAGTGTGCTAAGCACACTGAATTCCTTTAAACTGAAATCAATTTGCTTTACAAGCATTTCAGTACTGCTCCTCACTGTATCTTGGGGCCTCATAGATGAACTATGCTTGTGAGGTAGGAAACTATTATTATCTCCCATTAAGAGAAATGGAATTGCAGGCACAGGGTCATATGGGAGGGTTGTCACTGAGCCAGGTTTTCTTGGCTTTCTGTCCTGTGCCTTAAGCACATGACAATCTCTCCTCCCCTTGTAGGGTCAGGCCAACGCTATGAAAAATACTTGAAGTCTGGGCCATTTTTTACTGCCTTTCCCTGGCACTCTGCTTAAGATGATTTTCTAAGCTAACACCTAGAACTAGACCTTAAGTGAAGAAGCATCTGCACTATCAGTATGGCACATGTTCAGCTCACACTGTTGAAGCTAAGGGTGATAGTCACACCTGTACAAAGGGCCAGAGGAGACGTATGCATTAGCTAAGTCTTATTGAAGAGCTGAGACTACAGGAACATAAGGGGTGCATGGGACTTCTGCTGGCCCACTGCACATGGGTTTATTTATTTAAATAAACTGTTATTTAATTGCCCAAATAATCTCTTGATGATAAAGAACTAACAGGGGCTATTGGGCTGGGAAGGTCAGAATGGCTAGGTGCTCACTACAGAAACATGGAATAATTGGCAGAAATCGTCTGTCTACTATCAACTCAACAGTTGTATTCCATGATGTGAAAATCATGAGACAGTTGTCCGACTTTGTGATTTCACTAACTGAAAAAGATTAAAAGCTTCAGAGGAGTCGCCGAGTTAGTCTGTAACAAGAAAAACTTAAAAAAACAACAAATAGTCTAGCAGCACCTTAAAGACTAACAAGATATGTAGATGGTATCATGAGCTTTCCTGAGCAAAACCCACTTCTGGTCATCTGAAGAAGTGGGTTTTGACCACAAAAGCTCATGATACCATCTACATGTTTTGTTAGTCTATAAGGTGCTACTAGACTATTCTTCATTTTTTAAGTTTTTCCTGTAAAAGTTTAGTTTGCAGAATCAATGTAGATACAAAACACACCTAGAGGATTTTAAAATTGTTAGTAAGAATGGTTTCTTGTACCGATGTTTTTCATTGTATGTATTGTTCATTTATGTTCTGTTCTGTGCATGGGCCAAGTAAAGACCTGATGTAATGCCACTGACTTCACTTGAGTGAATCTGGCTCTGTAGACCTGATTCTGTGTCTCACTGATGATACATTTCAGGAATACATTCACTGAAGTCAATGGAGTTATATTAATGTGAGAAAGGTCAGGATCAAGCCCTGTAGCTTGACTTAATGAAGGTTGAGACATTAGAGGCAGCATTCAGCAATGTGTAGGGTCTGGCTTATGGTAAGAGGATAGGTTTTTGCTTCACATCAATACAAGCTGAGCCTATATATTCCAAGCCAGAATATAGCCCTAATTGCTTTATTAGGTTTATGAAATAGTCTTTAATATTCTACCTGAAGTTTTCCAAACAGACTTTGGATTAGTAGGATAATATTGTTAATGGCCTATTCGATAATAGTTCTTGTGATAGTGTCTATCATCTAAATTACAATAAACAGACTGTGTGAAAGATCAGCTATTCTGTTCATGCTTCATGTGTTACACTTAGAGAAATTCTTGATAAAATGAATACTGAAAGTGAATATATGAAATCCTTTAGGCCTGATTCTCCTCTCACTTACTCAAGTTTTGTCCACTGACTTCAGTGCAGTTAGTCCTGCCTGATACACTGACTATGTCTTCCTTAGAAATGCTGCAGCTACTCTGCTGTATCACTTCAGTGTAGACACTCACTGCAGCAACAGGAGGTGATCTCCCATCACTGTAGTAAAGGGACAGTACTCAGTCCATGGAATAATTCTTCTATTGACCTAGCGCTATCTATGCAGGGGTTAGATCTAGGATTGCCAGATGGTTTAACCAAAAATACCAAACACTCTCCTTCTCCCTCCCCCCCCGCCAAAAAAAAAATCGGGGAAAAAAAAGGGGGAGATCAAAGTTGTTGAGCAAACATAAATACATTTAAAAAATCCAGCGTGGCCCCTTTAAGAAATGCTTTTGAGGCTTTTTGGCCCTAACAGACTGCTGGAGGCCGTCTGCCATCTTGTTTTCCTGCTCTGGGCCAGACAGGTTCCCTGCGGAACCAGGTAAGCACCTGGTATTTTCGCCTCCTGGCCAAGGGAAAACCAGAAAATACTGGACATTTTAGGTATCCGGTATTTTCTGTTTTTTAAAACCGGACAGGAGATGAAAATACCGGACTGTCTGGGTCAATACCGGATACCTGGCAACCCTAGTTAGATTGGCTTAACCAGGTCACTCATTAGCGCTGAGCTAATTTTCTACTGGAGACCTGGCCTAAATGCATGAACACACTACAAGCACAACAGCAACACAGCTGCAGCTACACCACGGTAGCATAGACACTTGCTACAGTGACAGGAGGGGTTTTCCACTGTGCTAGTAAATCCACCCTTGAGAAACAGCAGCTGGAAGAGCTCTTCCATCTACCTAGCAGTAACTACACCAGGTCATAGGTTGGTTTAACTCAGGGCTACCCAACATGTGGCTTGCGGCCCATTTATTTGTGGCCCATGGAGCGGTTTGGGTTTCCATGGGGCTCAACATGTGGCCCACAGGTGGGATCCTATGAACATGGCTTCTTCTGGGAACATGATCCACAATGGTGAGTCAATATAATGGTTTTCTTTTGACATGTGTTTTAGTAGTTACATTCCTGGATTGTCATTGCTCATTAAAAGTTCTGTCATATGGGTAGAAATTGGGTAAATATTGCCTTTTATTAGTATCAACAGAACTGACTTAAATGGGGTCTGCATGTTGTATAGTCTTGCCTTAATCTTTGTATTCATGCCCGTCAGTGTGAAATAAGCTATTTGCATATATTTGCCTGTATATGCAACCTCACTTAAGTTGCAGCCCTCGGCATGTGCTGTGAGTATCATTATGGCCCCCAGAGCTTCCAAAATTGAGTAGCCCTGGTTTAACTGTTTCTCAGGGGGTGTTATTTTTTCACACCTTTAAGTGACCTACTTACTTCAGCCTGAGTTTTAGGTGTAGACCAGGCCTTTGTAAGAGCATAGGGACAGACCAAACTTGATCCAGCCTAACACTTCTAGCTTGGACAATGAAAGCTCGGTAGTGAAGATAGACGAGAGACAAGGCAGCCATTGCAGTGGGGAATAAACCATTAGAGTAATAAGATGTGAAAAAAGAACAGTAAAACCAGTAATTGTGATTGTTTATCTTTTGCTGTTATATATACCCTTGATTCTGTAATTTCTGCTCCAACTCATTTGATGAAGTGGGTTTTACCTGTGAAAGCTTATAATATAATATATTTGCAAGTACCTAGGGGCATTACATCAAAATAACACTAGAAAATTACATCAAAATAACTTATTTCACAATAATAACTCCCAAAATAATAATTTTGAAATAGCATGTTCACACTATAGGGGAGCCTCGAAATTAGTCCAAGACAGGCTACCTTAATGTGGAAGTACTACCTTGACTTAGAGCCTCAGGAAGCACTATTTCAAAATAACCAGCCCCTTATTTCGAAATAATGGGCTTGATAGTGTGGATGCTCCACTTGTTATTTTGAAATAACTCCCTAGTGTAGACAAGCCCTAAGGTGCCACAGGACTGCTCATTGTTTATTTAATGTGAGAAATACAGTTCTAACTTGATAGGTGATACAGACAATAGCCTGGACATGCGAGGCACTGATAAAAGGAACACCAGCTGAGTGAGATAAGCAAGGCATTAAAAAAAAAAAAACCCTGAAAGCATCCTGAGGGTTCTGATTTAGATAAAAGAAAATAAGGACACAAGACAGGGAGTCTCTGAGTGGCTGATTGGATGAGTGGTTAGAGGGGAGAAAGGAGAATGTATTCATTGGGAGTGTCAAACTTCATTTCTCTCATGTAACTAACTTAAGAGGTGGATCTCTTAAGTTAAAGCTTAGTGAATACAAAGACACATGGGTCATGCAGGCTGCTGTTTTTGTGTTAGCATGTTTTCTTCTCTCTTCTAAACATAGTGTGGTTTTAATTCTGGTTGAGTCTTACACTGCTTGGGAGTTTCTTACTGACTGTCCCAGAGACATAAAACAACTTTCAGCCTTTAACAAGATGTAGTGAAAGAAGGGTGCCTGGAGCTTAAGCTACGCAGCATTCTTGGTCAAAGAGACACGGAAAATACCTAATGACCATGGACCCAGTGTGAGGTGACAGGCTGAAAAAGATTACCTGTAGGCTTTTGGGACTCTGCCAAAGCTGAGCTAAACACTATAATCTGGCTGCAAAGATAAACCAAACAAACCACATCTGCAGTCCTTATATGTGGTGATCCATGCTGGCCATAATCTGGTTGGTCCTGCAAGAATCTAAGGAGCCAAAAAAGTAGACAGTGCTGGCAGGCGAAGGGGATAGCCAGGAGAACCAGGGAAAGAGCTGATTCAGGACTTGCTTGTTTCAGCCTCTGAGTGGAAAATGGACACCAGCCATTTCAAATTATGAATACCCTCCCTCCCCCCCCCACACACTATACCATAGATAGTGGTGGAACAGCCCTCGTATACCAGCAGGGAACAGGTCTGGTCAAATAGTCATGAAGTATATTACAGTATCTCACAACGGGTGAGAAAACCAAGAATTTGAAGATGCATTAGGCAATTTCTTTAAATCAGAAAACACAAAATAAAATTTACAAAAAACGTCAGCAACTTTGCTCTGGTCTGAAACAAGAAGAAGCATCAGCCAGTGAATCACATCCTCTGAATCCAGTCCACAACAGGTACTTTCTTTCTCAGAGGATGGACAAGGAACATTTTTAAAGCTAATGGCTGAAATGAAATTGTACCTTCAAGATATGCTAGTGAAAGCCGAGTTTAGGGGAGCCCAGGCGAGAGAACTGGATAAGCGGGCACTGCATTGTAAAAGTGGAGTGAAAACAAAACTATAATAAAAGAAGTGGGTGACAGAACAATGCAAGGGAGCCAGCTGGAGAGGGCTATGAACAAATGTACTGGTTAGCTGACCTCAGACAGTTGCATAGATGTAAATGTTTAGATCAACAGCTTTTAGTCTGTAGTAGTTACAAGCTGGCTCACTAAATTATGAGCTAAGTGAAGTATCATAATACTACTTCAGGATGAAAGGAGGCTGCCATGACCATTTAGGGCCATATCCACTGTTTAGCTTTATTTATACACATCCTACACCCTTGGGACCTGACCATTCCTGAATGAGGGGATTTGCCTGACCAGGGGAGGTCCCTCCCCTCATGTCCCATTCTGCCCTGATGCCCCTGGGCTAACACTCCACCAGCTGCCGGCGCTGCTACTGCAAGTGCTGGAGCTACCTGGCCAGGGCTGGGGCCAGAGTTCCCCTGGCTATTGCCAGAGCTGGAAATCCATGGCTGCTTCTGGCCCTGCTGCCACCCAGCTGCAAGGGCCAGAATTCCCCACTGTGCTACCTGCCTCCCTGACATATGGCTCTTGGCTAAGTCACTGTCCTGCTCCACCCCACCCCCCCGCCACACTCCTGCCCCGCCATCAAACCTCCTTGTTCCTGGGCTCTGTGGTCCAGGAACATCAGTGGTCTGGCAGGACCTCAGATGTTGCTGGCCAGAGAGTTCTCTTTTAGGGAGGTACAACTTGTATTAGTTTCTCTACTTCCAAGGGTATATTTGCATTATAAGTGCTATGGGGGGAGCAGCAGGAGCACTTCAGCTACACCACTCTATAGTACAGATACTTACTGTAGCGATGGAATGGGTTTTCTGTTCCTGTCATAAATCCAGCCCCTTGAGAGGCAGTAGCTAGCCATCACTGGAAGAATTCTTTCTTTGACCTTGTGATGTCTATACTGGGCCTTAAGTAAGGTTAAGTACATCTCTCAGGGTGTTAATTTTTCACACCCTGTGAGCAATGTAGCTAAGTCAACCTAAGTCTTAGGTGTAGATCCAACCTAAAGTGTTTGTCCGATTCCTTTTTCTGACTTCTTATAAGGTTTACAAAAGCTGTGTATAGTAATTAAATGCCATATTCTGCATAACTAAGTTGACAAACCTTGATTTCACTGTGCCTCACAGCCAGATCATATTTAGAAGGTAAATGTATACATAATGGATTGCATTTGTAATATAACTGCATTGTATTTCAGTGCCCCTAAACAGTTATTCTGGTATCATTCTCAACTCAGTACTTCACAAGATCAAGTTCCCAAAAAACTTACCAATATGCATGAAGCATTCTTCCACTTTACCTAAATAAATGCAATCACCTTGCTTGTTTTGCTAGACATTCAGGCACCTGATTCTTCCTGAAATTATATCTATCTTCACACACCAGTTAATGAGAGCACATCTAGAGAAGATAAATCCTCAATAACATCTGTGCTGACTTAGGATTAACAAACAAGTCCAAGTGCTAACACTTAGTTTTCACTGTGTTCAGGATATGTAAGTATAGTGATCACATAGGCTACAGCCACACTGCAATGCTATTTCGGGATATAGTGCCAAATTTTGAAGTAAGCGATTTCAAAATTAACTCGAAATAAAATATGCAATTTGCGTAGCTCAAATTGTGAATCTTATTTCGACCTGCAGTGCAGTGTAGATGCACCCATAGTATGGAGAAATTTGCCCAATGCTCAGCAATGGTAACAAACTAATTTCACTAGGGCACAGTTCTCCGTGGAACTGAGCCCTAATGAAAAGGGGAGTGCAGGTGAGAAGGAGTGTAGATGAAGTACGGCCAATCCCAGGCCCTTAACTAAAAGCCAGTTATGATTTACTTTAAACACACTTGACATTTAAAATACATACTCTTCCTTGTCCACCTTTTCTCTGAGTTTCTTCAGTCGCTTCCTTTGGCTAAATAACAAATTTTGAATGATGTTCTCAAAGTACTCTTCCTCTTTGTAGTTCAGCTAAAAAAAGGTGAAAGAAAAGAAAAATGATATTACAATTTTGTTACTTGAGCGTAACAAGAGAGACTGGCTGTGTCTAGACTGGCAAGTTGAATAAGTAGGAATAGGGGATCTTCCGGAAAAGGCTTTATTTTCCTCAAGATCCCATCTAGACTGGCGCTTTTCTCCGGCAAAGCCCCGAGACGGAAAAAAAGCGGCAGCCATGTTCATGCAAGTGCCGCGGGGGATATTTAAATCCCCCGTGGCTTTTGCAATTCCGACTGGTCTCATTAGCATCCCTTTTCCGGAAAAGGGTGCCAAGGTAGACACAGCCCATGAGTATGTGTGCCAGGTCAGGCCCTTAGTTTATTTTAACAAGATATGCAGAATTTTAATATGAGTCTCTTTCTTTTCTTTAATAATATTAACAACACTTTACTCTCCAACATCACCTTCTATCTGAGGAGTTCAACATGCTTTACATACTTTAATGAAAGTTACTCTCACAATACCCCGGCAAGGTAGAAGAGAATTATGAGCCACACTTTGCAAACAGACATCCTGAGATACAGTTTACCTTAAGTGACTTGAAGACAGGGTCAAAAATGAAGGGTCAAATTCAACTCTAAATAGGTTCAACTTCTTTGAATTCCATGAAGCTACAGTAACTTAAAAACAGGTGTGTTTAACTCGCACACAGTTAGTGGAAATACTGGGCCTGATTCACCTTGGCACTAGCGCAATTCTATGCTGCTATAACTCCATTGGAATCTGCACCTATGCACCATCCATGAGCATGTCTTGGAGTATGACAGCAGCAAATTACTCTAGTACCCATGCTGGATCAGCCATCTGTGCCACATTGCATATGGACGGTAGAAAACGCAGCACCTAAATGCAACCCATACTCTTCAACTCATGCCCATTTGAACTCAAGATCTAGGTAGCCTGAGTAGAGGTGAAATCTTACATTGTATATCCCTGTATAGGCATGTAATACAATCACAGTCTAGTTCTTAAGAGTCTTTTCTAATCATTGTTTGCAAGACAATTTTATGGATACTTACATCTTGGTATTCATTATTCAGCTTGTTGTTATCAGTCATTATTTCATCTGGATAGCCAATTCTCTCTCTAATAGCTGTAGCCTAAAGGACAAAATAATATTTAAATTGTTTCTTTATTATATGCCAATCCAAATACTGTACAGATATACCTTAGAGATTATCAGATCCTAGTAATATATCAGCTTTTACAGGCACCTATTTGGAAATACCTGTGTAGGAGCCTTCAAGCTCATTGTATCTAGATTTTGTTGAGATTTTTTTCTTTTCTTTTCTTTTATGCTGCAGGACTGTAAAGTCCAATGATTAATTACTTTATGACTCTAAAAGAATTCAGAAAATGTGCCCCTCTCAACAGAAATGCTAGCATATGTTTTTTTCTGAAAAACTATATGCCATAGCCAGATCCCACATCTCAGAAGCAGTTTCAAATGGAATATTTATTTCAGTGATTGGAAGGTTTTCCTATTGTATTTGATATTTCTATAAGACAGAAATTAAATTCATGATTGTAATTTGTGCCACTCAACACAAAGCAGACAAAATGACCTTGTTAACACCTGCAGGGATGAGTTCATTATATGAAGAGATGGGATCAAATTGAAGCCCTGAGTCAGAACACACCCAAACCTTTGTAGGTAGAAATCTTCTGAACCTGAATCCAAATTTCTGAGCAGGCTTCTATATCTACATCAACTCAACCAAATCCCTCGATTTGAACACACTGTACATTGAGGGGTTTGTTTTAAAGCCAGGTCCGAGCTTTTCAGCCCAGACCCATTCACTGTCCATTACTTTGGGTAACTGAGCAGTTTTTTTTTTTATTTGATGCCAGAAGCAATAGAAACCCTCATGGTAGTAAAGGCTTTCTTGGCAACCCTTTCTGACATTTTTAATATACAAATCCCACAATGAATTTAATTGTTACATCAGTTTAACTGCTATGTCTGTAAGTCATGCTCTGATTCTGGGAAATAAGCAATATAAGTAATTCATAGCAATATAAGTAATTCATCTCAGTACATTTGGGAATCTGATACTAATTAGTTTGTTTGAAATGCAATGATGTTAGTGAAAGGCTCATCCATTTGAATCTCCACAGTCATGCAAACATTTCTTAGGTTGGAGAGGCTGAGTATATATATAATATCCATAACTAATTACAGCACAGAGGGTACTATAGGTTTTTAGTACACTACATTGATTAAAAGAATATTCTTGGACCCACCCAACCTACTTCATTGTTGAACTGTTGATATAGATTGTAACTGATTATTCGTTATTGACCATGGAGGTACATAAATATAACATTGTATTGTTGCATCTACATTGCATAAGCATGTAATGAAAGACAGTAATGTAAAGCAAAATGTGCAGGGAAACATGGTTAAACTCATTGGGGAACACTAGCTTTGAACCTCCTGCTTTAATGTTGTAGTAACACTGTTATTTTATATGTTGCAGAGTGTAGAGCAAGAGGAAAAAACAGGAATACATGACCAAGAATTTTTCAGGTTTTTTTGGAAAACTGTCAAAATGTTATGTGTTAAAAAAATTGACCAGTTCAGTTCAACTGTAGTTAGAAAAATCCCAACATTGTCAGGGATTTTTTTAAAAAATGGAGGCAGAATTTGATGAAAAATGTCTTTCAAAAACTCAAAATTAGGAAAAATTCAACTAGCTCTAAAATATTATTGATACATGGAAAGTAATACACATATTCCCAACTATGCATACGAAATGAAGCTGTCTAAATTAGCTGTTACCACTCAAAAAGACTTTGGAGTCACTCTGGGTAGTTCTCTGTAAACACAAAGCAGCAGTCAAAAATGCAAATAGAATGTTAGGAACCATTAGGAAAGGGACAGATAAGACATAAAATATCAGATCACTACTGTATAAATCCCTGGTATGCTCACACCACAAGTATTTTGTACATTTTTAGTCAATCTGTCTCAAAAAAGATACGTTAGAATTAGAAAAGGTGCAGAGAGCGACAACAACGATGATTAGGGATACAGAGCAGCTTCCGTCTGAGGAGAGAATAAAAGACTGAGACTGTTCAGCTTAGAAAAAGAGTTGACTAAGGACAGATATGATAGTGGTCTATAACATCATGGATGCCGTGGAAAAAATGAATAAGGAAAATTGTTATTGACCCCATCACATAACAGAAGAACCAGACTCACCCAAGGAAATTAATAGTGAGCAGGTTTGAAACTAATGTTAAGTGTCAGGAATTAGGGACCACATCAAAGCTAGTTTGGAAGCAGCTTCATCAGGACAGCTGGCTGGCAGAAGGCTGCCTGATTAGCCACACTACCTGATTGGCTGCTGAAGCCAGCAGGCTGGTTTTTAAGCTAGCCACAGTAGCTTGCTGGCTTCTCAGAGATCTTGTTGTTCTACCCTCCTCCCCCATATGACAGCTTATGTTTGCACTAGCCTTGCTTCCATCCTCCTCCTGCCTTGAACCTCTCTTTACCTGCTACTTGGCTCATTTCAGTTCCTGACCTCATTTGACCCTCAGCTCTGGCTCCTGATTATGCCGTTAGGCTAGATTGCCTGCACTGGCCACTATATAAGACTGTCCTCATCTTGGACACTCACAATAAAGAAGCATTTTTTCACACCATGCACAGTCAACATGTTGACCTTCTTGCCAGAGGATGTTGTTATGGCCAAAGGATAACTGGGCTCAAAAAAGAATTCCGTAAGTCCATGGAGGAGAGGTCCATCCATGACCATTAGCCAAGATAATCATGGGTACAACACAATGCTCCAGACAACACAATGCTCAGCCTTAAATATCAGACTGCCAGAACCTGGGACTGAACAACGGGATGGATCACTCATTAAATTGTCCTGTTCTATTTGTTCCCTCTGAAGTATCTAGCACTGTTAGAAGACAGGATACTGGGCTAGGTGGCCCAGAGGATTGACCACTGTAGCTATTGTTCCATTTAGTTATCTCCCCTGCCAATTAAGGGTAGCCTCCTATAGTCTGTTTAGTGTTTAATTCAACCTAGTTTTAAATGTCTAAAGCAATAGAACTTTATCAGTACCCTTAGAAGACTGTTCTACAGATCTCACTGTCCAGGAGTTTTTCAGAATATTCAGCCTAATGATTCCTTAATTCCATCCTGTTACTCCTACAGTCATTTAGCCCAGTGAATCATTCCTTTCCATCTGGGTCTTTATACCTTTCAAGTACAATATCTGTAACGTTACACATCTACACTACATGGCTCCGTTGACGGAGCCGTGTAGATTACCTTTGTAGACATAGGAAAATGAAGCGGCAATTTAAATAATCACCGCTTCATTTAAATTAAAATGGCTGCCACGTTGTGCCGATCAGCTGTTTGTTGGCACAGCGCTGTAGTCTGGACGCTCCGTGGTCAACATCAAAGGCATTTGTCGACCTCCCCGGTAAACCTCATCCCACAAGGCATAACGAGGTGTAGACGTCCCCATACTCACTCCCTTTTTTGTCACAGCTTGGCTCAGTGGTTCTCAACCTTTTCTGTCCACGGATCGAAAGGTCCTCAACCTTTTCCGTGCCAGGATTTGCCCAGAGCCCCCTCCGATGTAATCAGGACTAAACTGAGATCTGCTTCTATTCAGCAATATGGGAAAGGCAGGGTCATTGTGACCCCATGGATTAGTTGAACTATGTACATTTATTTCTTTTAACCTTTCCTCATCAGACATTACCATCGAATCTGAAAACTGTGACGGTGGTATGTGAAGCTTTAAAAACTCTATGATGTGTGATTGATACACTTTTAAGATCTGGAAAAATTCTGTGTGGTAGAGTCTGAGTCTTACCAGCTGTATTGACTGGAAAAGGACCTTGAGACTAAAATGCAGTTGGATGTAGTTTTTAAACAAGGAATCCCACATTTTACCAATTTGATTGTTGTTATTCTGATCTAACTAAAGTAATAGAAGATAAATGCAGTAGCAAGACTGATTAGATTTTTTTGGTGAATTTAACAGTTACAAGTCTCTTTACAACGGGGCTATAAAACAAATTATAACTTGTTTTTTTCACTTACTTTTTGTTCTGCTTTCTTTTTGGTTTCTGCATCCATCCAGGTGAGTTCATCTAACGTTTTTATAAAAACATCTCGAATTTGTGCAATCATTTCTTGAACCTGAGAAAAAAATTACAATACAGTAAGACTATCTAATTATTTTTTCCTTAATCATAATCTGTTTTCTACATTCTTATTCATACTCAAATGGAATATTAATTGAGTAACAACCAAAAAGAAATCGTAAGGTTAATTTTCTCAGGAAGCAAAGTTTTCAAGTGGAAAGTGTTAATTATAATAAATACTGTTGTTACTTAAATAATTAAGAGTTTTTAAGTTGCTACTATTTACTGCAGCAATAATTATTTGAGAATAGGTTATAGTGAGTGATCCTACCAAATTTATGATTAGACAGAAACCCTGTAATGATAACCATTAGCTGTAATAAAATACTGTTTTAAATAAATAAATTCACCTTCCTTTCACTGAGAAAATATACTTTACTAAATCATTTACATAAACATTTAATTAATCAATTTATGTTAATTAAATTGATGTAAAACAGTTTGTTTTCTGAAAAGGTAATCAAATTCAGGGTCTTGCTGTGTAATCTTTTCTAAGTTATGACTTTGTCAGCTGTAGTTTACAATGGCTGTTCCTAACCTTCACTGACATCTACTCTTAGCATCATTTGCTAATTGCTTGTCTTACTGTCCTAGAGAAGGTACATAATCCCATCACCATAGAGTGCTTCCCAGCATATTGCTGAGTAGCGTTTTCTTCTCTGTGTTCAACCCAACCTTAAAAACATCTGAATCTGGGAAATGCCATTTTGTAAGTTTGCAATTAGTCTTGCCTCTATACTGGGTGGGGGATTAAATCTATCTGCTTAGAAATGTGAGAAGAGCAATACTACATGATGATCTACTGTGTAATGTTTGTCAGATAACGCAAAGATTCTCTTGCACTGACAAGCTTGCTTCTCCTTTTTCTGATCTAGCCTTTGGTAGCCAATAGTGTCGGGGTGAAAAAGAGCTATTATACTTTCAAGGAACAAATTCTGACACTGGATGAAAGAGCGTTGCAGCTCCCATTTATGTCAGCTGGAGCAGCTGCAAGCATTCCAAGATGAAAATTGCCCTAGGCATCTGCAGTGGAATGTAATGAACGACATCAGCAATAATTGGTTTCTACAACTCTAATTTGAAGCGAATTTCTACTACATCATCATCTAGCAAACTTAACCACTTAAATGGTGGACAAGTTAAGTGAATTGAAAACATTACCACGTATTTACTGTTTCCAGCAAATGCTTCCTCAACATACAGTCGGCCCACCACAGTTTCCATATTGCCGTTGACATAGTTTGCACAGCGCCGCCAAACAGCAGTTTCTGATGTGGTGCCATAAAGTGCCTGTTAAACATAAATATTAGATAAAGGAATGACAGCAGGGTCAACATGAGCAGATGGGGAATGGTGGCTGATTGCCAGACTGAGTTTTGGAGTTTAATCTCCCCTCAGTGGCTGAATTAAATTCTCATTAGTGTTAATCAGGATGAGGTGTACTCACTAAATTGAACACCCATCTGAGCAAACATACGGGAGTTACTGGCAACATTCCCTATCCCTCCACCAGCCATGAAAGGTGGGCGGGGCAGGGGTGGGGGGACAACTCACCCCTGAGAGCCATGAAGGGGAGAGAGAAGGAAGAAGATGTTGCACATTTCCCCTCTGGTGCTGGGATTTGAACTTCAACCCCTTGTGCTACTAAAGGTGACCAGAGGGCAGATTCACACCCAGAGGAGGAAGGTGGAACTTTCTACCACTGCCCTGCCAGCAGCTCCATAGGAGTGCCACTGGTGGCATCTGGGCAGGGGATCCACCTAGGCAATGCCTCAAAAGCACAGGCTACTCCACCTGCCCAGCTAGAGCCACCACTTTTGGGGGCAGCAATGACTGCCTGAGGGACTCACTACAGAAGAGGGTTGTTGGTACCTTGCACCATCAGTGCACATGTTGCAAAATATTTTGTTATGCTATTTCACTGATAAAGGATGGTGCAGAGATGCTGATAGGATGGTGCGGCTTCATAACAAAAATATTACAATGGTAGGGAGACACACACAGCATTTATCACGTGGCTTCCTGGAGCCCTGTTCAGTGAGGAAGCAGTTTTCCTTCTCTTCAAGAGGGACTTTGAATACTAAAAGCTACATAGCCGCTGCACCATGCACTGAATTAATGGCAGTGAAAAGGAAAACTGCAGATATTCCCTTTTGCCCCCAAAACACATGCAAGAATTAGGTGGAGAGGAAAATATTATCAGTGGCACACAGTACAGAACTATCTTCAGTAGGCATCCCTGAAGACCTTGCATTGTCGGAGCTTTTCCATGACTATTCTATGATTCAATACTGCCACTGAATAGAATACAATAGAAATTTCCCCTATTTCTAATCTTGCTTCCTTTTCACAGACAGACACAAACACATACCCTGCATCAGGGGAAATATGTTGTACTATCATAGTGGCATGGCATGCTGGGGCTGATTCATTTTTATCCACTAAAAGCAGCAGACACAGCAAAAATAAATACAGAATTACACTAACTTATGTTGTGTTAAGGTAGAGATTTTATAGTAAAAAATCAGGGGTCTAGAGTAGGGATGTTAGATGTTGCTTAATTTAGTAATCGTGCAACTGCACCAAATCTTATCAGTTACATGATTATTTGATTGTCCCTGGGGGTGGGGCAGCACAGGTAGCAGGCGGGAGCTGGTCTGCAAAGGGAGCTAGTTTTAAAATCAGCTCCTGCACAGGCCTGCTTCCTCCTGTCGCTCCACACTGGCAGCTGGGACAGCGGTATGGAGTGGCTGCAGCCTCTGTCTGTGAGTTCCCCATAAACTCCTCATGAACAGTGGTGGTGCCAGCATCCCACCTTCCCTCCCTCTGCTGCATTGCTGCCTCTGATACAGATATAGCCGTGTGGGGAGTGGGGAGGGAAGGAAGGGGAGGCTGTGCTGCAGTGTCCGTGCTTCTGCACAGCTGATTTTTAAGCCTGCTCCTGCCTGCTCCCCCCCCACATTGCCTCTGTGGGAGGCAGCAAAGAGGGCAGGCAGCCAGCTCCTTGTGCATATTGGCTAGAATAGAATAATTAAATGATACAACATTGAAACTGGAAAGGACCTTGAGAAGTCATCAAGTCCAGTCCCCTGCACTCATGGCAGGACCAAGTACTATCTAGATCAGGGGTGAGCAATTATTTTTGATGGGAGGGCCACTTCTAGATTTTGGAAAGTGGTTGAGGGCCACACTCTTCCGTGATATTAATGGAGGAGGTGCAGGGTCTGGGATGGAGGTTGGATGCAGAAAGGAGCTTGGGGTAAGGGATTGGGATGCAGAAGCCCTGTGATGTTTGGGTGAAGGAGACAGTTGTGACCTGGGGCATGGGATTGGAGTGCATGGGTTTGGGTTGTGACCTAGGTCAGGAGAGTATTGTGACCTAGGTCAGGAAATTGGGGTGCAGGGTCTGGGAGGGTGTAGCCAGACACGAACCCCATCTTGGTTTCCGCCCCCCCCCAGAGAGCAAGAGAAAGGCAGTCAGCCTTTGATGCCCTGGGAACGCAGGTGTGCTGCCTGTCCCTGACTCTACCATAAACAGAAACCAGACAGTAAATGGGCTAGCTGACAACCTGGGGCCTCCCGTTGCCCTGATGGCTAGTACCAGTAATCTACACACCTGCACTGTCCCAGGAGAGGAATCTTCGCCCATCACATACCAGAGGTGCCCATTGTCTGCATTTTCCCAGGTGTGAATTATGCTTTGCACCCTTCGTGGGAAACTTGGTGTTCAAAGCCATTTTTCCTAATTGGCCACTTGAGACCAGGAAGAAGCCTACATGACCCAAGGGGTATAAAAAGAGATTCAGTAGCCCACCCCATTTGAGCTCCAATCATCTATTCCTGCTGGCAGGTATTGATTGTCTCCTGAGGTCTGTGGGACGCCCAACCTCGCCCTACTTCTTCCTGAGGGATTGAGAGAAAGACGCTGGCCATGCCAAGTCTGGAACGCAGGGGTGAGAATATATACCTGCTAGGTGTCTATTTTGCATGCATTTAATAAGAGCACAGAGAACCAAAAGGGTTTCATGGTACCTGTAAGTGACTTATTAGTCTAATTTCTGTCCTGTCCTTTGTAGTGGCTGTGTTATCTGTAACACAGTAGTAGCATTTAACAACTAAGTTTACCCTGTAACAATAAAATAGTAACTGTTTAAGCTTTAACCTGACTCCTTCAGTTGCTGTAACAGAACCAAGCACAATTTAAAAGAACTTCAGCCGGTCATAAGGGACTCACTGCCCTGACCGTCGGCTGACGGGGGGGGGGGGGGGGGTATGGGCTTAGGACGGGGGCAGAGAGTTTGGCTTATGTGGGGTAAGTGAGTAGGAATGGGGAGGGCAGAGGGCTGGGATGGTGGGAAGGGCTGAGGTGCCAGAGGCAGGCTCTGGCTGGAAGATTTATGTGTGAGACTCCCGGCCAGCAGCCCAGCATGTTTCTCAGGCAGGAGCCTGACTTGCCCCTGCACAAGCTGCAGAATCTGAGGGACGGGGAGAGGGCTGCTTCACATGCTGCCTGTTCTTGAAACAGGCAGCTCCCATTGGCCATAAACTGGCCAATGGATTGTGTTGGGGGCAAGAACACCACTCCCCCCTCCTCCCTGCTACAGTTTGTGAAACAGAAATGGCCTGGCAGCCGCTTTTCTGAGTGGCGTGTGAAGGTGGGGAAGCAGGGGAGTCTGCCTGAGGCTCTTTGCTGCATCTACAAGCCAGATCCAGTGGCTTGGTGGGCTGGATCCAGCCCACAGAAGGTGTTTTGCCCAAATCTGATCTAGATCATCCCTGACATATGCCATCTTACCTGTACTTAAATATATCCAATGATGGAGATTCCTTAACCTCCCTAGGCAATTTATTCCATTGCTTAACTACCCTGACAGCTAAGAAGTTTTTCCTAATGTCCAACTAAAACTCCCTTCATGCAGTTTAAGCCCATTGCTTCTTGTCCTATCATCAGAAGTTAAGGAGGACAATTTTTCTTTCCCCTCCTTGTAAGGCCCTTTTAGGTACTTGAAAACTGTTATCGTTCCCCCTCTCAGACTTTTCTTTTCCAAAATAAACAAATCTAGTTCTTTCAGACTTCCCTCACAGATCATATTTTTGAGACCTTTAATCATTTTTGTTGTTCTCCTCTGGACCTGAAATTAGTCAAATGGGATGTTGTCCAACTCTTCCGAAAAACTGATCTCTGGTTTACAATAAGCACAAGATTCATCCCAAAGGGATTCCCTCCCCCCACAAGTTTGTCTGATATTAAGGATTTACAATGAAAATGATTCTTCAGTCATAACCGCATTGCCACTGATAGACTGATAGAACAAAATGTTTTTGTATCCTGCTTAACAGGCCCAGTTGTGTAAGAGAATACACTCCACGTAGATGGTGCTAAGTGCTTTCAACTCCTCAGGGATGGTCTCCACTGAAATATTGAGTTGGGATAGCTGTGTCTCTCAGGGAAAAATCCACTTTGGGTATGTCTGCACTAGCCCCCTAGTCCGAACTAGGGAGGCTAATGTAGGCATTTGAAGTTGCCTAAATTCCATGACGTGTAACAGTTAATTCAAACTAAGGACTTTGTTCGAGTTAACGTTTGATTGCTGCGTGTAGCCGCAGGCACTTAGTTCAGACTAAGGGGATTTAAAAATGGCGCCCGGATGGGAAGATGCAAATAAATCCCGGGATATTTAAATCCCGGGCTTCATTTGCAACTTCGAATGCCTACATTAGACTCCCTAGTTCGAACTAGGGGGCTAGTGTAGACATACCCTTCCTGAGTAACATAGTTAAATTGTCTCTTCTGCCAGTGTAGACAGTGGTAGAATAATGGGAGAATCCTTCTGTCAACCTAGCTGATGCCTCTTGTGGAGGAGGATTAACTGCAGTGGTACAAAAATCCCATTGCTGTAATGAGCATTTACCCTGAAGTGCTATCGCATTTTAAGTGTAGCAAGAGTCAGTTCTCAACATCTTGCTGGATTTTTCCATTGGGCCCAAAGACAGCAACATTGGGCCCATAATGTTTGGTTATGGGTCATGCTACTGCAAGGTGCTGAAAAGCTTGAAATAAGTTAATAGAAGTTGAGTAGCCATAGTTATTTGCATTGAAGTATTTCAAAGGGACGTTGTTAAGGGCCCAAAAGCAAACAATTCCGCTGTGTAGGAAAGATAGAAAATATGGCAAAAGACCAGCTTGGCTTAACAAGGAGATCTTGCATGATCTCAAAATAAAAAAGGAGTCATATAAAAAATGGAAACTAGGACAAATAACAAAGGATGAATATAGGCAAGCAACACGGGAATGCAGGGGCAAGATTAGAAAGGCAAAGGCACAAAATGAGATCAAACTAGCTACAGGCATAAATGGAAACAAGAAGACCTTTTATAAATACATTAAAAGCAAGAGGAAGACCAAGGACAGGGTAGGCCCACTGCTTAGTGAGGAGGGAGAAGCAGTAACAGGAAACTTGGAAATGGCAGAGATGCTCAATGACTTCTTTGTTTCGGTCTTCACCGAGAAGTCTGGAAGTGTGCCTAACGTAGTGAATACAAGCAGAGAGAGGGTACGTTTAGAAGATAGGATACACAAAGAACAAGTTAAAAATCACTTAGGAAAGTTAGATGTCAGCAAGTCACCAGGTCCTGATGAAATGCATCCCAGGATACTCAAGGAGCTGATAGAGGAGGTATCTGAGCCTTTAGCTATGATTTTTGAAAAATCATGGCAGACAGGGGAGATTCCAGAAGACTGGAAAAGGGCAAATATTGTGCCCATCTATAAAAAGGGGAATAAGAACAACCCAGGAAACTACAGACCGGTCAGTTTAGTCTGTCCCAGGGAAGATAATGGAGCAGGTAATTAAGGAAATCATATGCAAACACTTGGAAGGTAATAAAGTGATAGGGAATAGCCAGCATGGGTTTGTGAAGAACAAGTCATGCCAAACTAATCTGATAGCTTTCTTTGATAGGATAATGAGCCTTGTGGATAAGGGAGAAGTGGTGGATGTCATATACCTAGACTTTAGTAAGGCATTTGATATGGTCTCGCATGATATTCTTATTGATAAACTAGGCAAATATAACTTAGATAGGGCCACGATAAGGTGGTTGCATAATTGGCTGGATAACCGTAGTCAGAGAGTTGTTGTTAACGGTGTTAAATCCTGCTGGAAAGGGATAACAAGTGGAGTTCCGCAAGGGTCTGTTTTGGGACCCGTACTGTTCAATATCTTCATCAATGATGTAGATATTGGGATAGAGAGTACGCTTATTAAGTTTGCAGATGATACCAAACTGGGTGGGGTTGCAACTTCTTTGGAGGATAGGGACATAATTCAAAATGACCTTAGCAAGTTAGAGAAATGGTCAGAGGTAAACAGGATGAGGTTTAATAAAGAGAAATGCAAAGTGCTTCACTTAGGAAGGAACAATCAGTTCCATACATACAAGATGGGAAGCGACTGTCTAGGAAGGAGCATGGCGGAAAGGGATCTAGGGGTCATAGTGGACCACAAGTTGAATATGAGTCAACAGTGTGATGCTGTTGCCAAAAAAGCAAATATGATTCTAGGTTGTATCAACAGGTGTGTTGTAAGCAAAACTCCATCGTACACCTCTACAAGAGGAAAGGAAATCGACAAGTTTGCGATAATCATAGAGGAATATCACTGCTTTCCATTGCAGGTAAGATCCTTGCACGAGTGTTGCTGAATCGTCTGATTGACCACCTGGAACAGGGTTTATTACCCGAGACACAGTGCGGCTTCCGCAAAGAGCGTGGCACGGTGGATATGATCTTCGCAGCCCGACAGCTCCAAGAGAAATGTCAAGAGCAGAATCGTGAACTGTACACCATCTTCGTGGATCTCACCAAGGCTTTTGACACTGTCAGTCGCGAAGGTCTGTAGCGCATCATGTTGAAGTTTGGGTGCCCTGACAGATTCATCTTGATGGTACATCAGTTCCATGATGGCATGACGGCTCGTGTTCTGGATTATGGAGAAGCTTCAGAGGCCTTTCCTGTCACAAACGGCGTCAAGCAAGGGTGTGTGCTGGCACCGACCCTGTTCAGCATAATGTTTTCAGCCATGCTGTCAGATGCCTTTCAGAACAGTTCCTTGGGAATCAGACTGAGATACAGGACCGATGGGAAGCTGTTTAACCTGCGAAGACTCCAGGCTGTCACCAGGATAAAGGAGACTGTGCTACGAGATCTCCTTTTTGCTGATGACTGTGCCCTGAATGCTGGATCAGAGCAGGAAATGCAAGCCAGCATGGACAAATTCTCAGCAGCATGCGACAACTTCGGCCTTCTCATCAACACAAAGAAAACCGAAGTGATGCACCAGCCAGCTCCGAAAGCTCAACATCAAGTGCCCACCATTACAGTGAAGGGACAAAAGCTGCAAGCAGTGGACCAATTTACATATCTTGGCAGCACCCTCTCCCGCTCAGTGACAATTGACATCGAGGTCAACTGCAGAGTCGCCAAGGCAAGCTCTGCATTCGGCAGACTACTGACCAAAGTGTGGGACTGCCGTAGAATAAGCCTTGCTACAAAGCTTAAAGTCTATCGAGCAGTAGTGTTAACTACCCTGATGTATGCCAGTGAGACTTGGACTGTATACAGGAGGCACGCTAGGCAACTGAACCACTTCCACACGATTTGCCTCCGTAGACTTCTGAGGATCCGGTGGCAGGATAAGGTGCCAGACACAGAAGTCCTTTCTAGAGCAGGTCTGCCGTCAGTTTACACCCTGCTGATGAAAGCTCAGACACCCTGGGCAGGCCATGTTGCAAGGATGCCAGATCATCGCATCCCTAAACAGCTCTTCTATGGTGAGCTGTTTCAAGGGAAGCGATCACACGGGGGACAAAAGAAGCGATACAAAGATACGCTTAAAGCCTCTCTCAAGTCCCTGGATATTGACACCACCTCCTGGGAGACCCTGGCACAAGACCGATCAACATGGCACACGCTGATCTACCAAGGCTGTCAAACATCTGAAGCCAGAAGGACAACCATAGTACAAGAGAAGCGAGCAATCCGTAAAGCCAGAGTTGCAAAAGCTGCAACAGTGGTGCCCACACATGTCTGCCCGACATGTGGCAGAACATTCCGTGCCCGTATCGGCCTTATTAGCCATTTGCGGACACACCATGGACAGTCCACAACCCGTTAGATGTCAAGGTCCTCTTCGAATTCGATGGACGAACAACAACAAGCAAAACTCGTGAAGTCATTCTGCCGCTCTACTCTGCACTAGTTAGGCCTCAGCTGGAGTACTGTGTCCAGTTCTGGGTGCCACATTTCAAGAAAGATGTGGAGAAATTGGAAAGGGTACAGAGAAGAGCGACAAGAATGATTAAAGGTTTAGAGAACATGACCTATGAAGCCAGGCTTCATGAACTGGGCTTGTTTAGTTTGGAAAAAAGAAGATTAAGGGGGGACATGATAGCGGTTTTCAAATATCTAAAAGGGTGTCACAAGGGGGAAGGAGAAAATGTGTTCCTCTTGGTTTCTGAGGACAGGACAAGGAGTAATGGGCTTAAAGTGCAGCAAGGGAGGTTTAGATTGGACATTAGGAAAAAATTCCTAACTGTCAGGGTGGTCAAATATTGGAATAAATTGCCAAGGGAGGTGGTGGAATCTCCCTCTCTGGAGATATTTAAGAACAGGTTAGATAGACATCTCTCAGGGATGGTGTAGACGGAGCTTGGTCCTGCCTTGAGGGCGGGGGGCTGGACTCGATGACCTCTCGAGGTCCCTTCCAGTCCTATTATTCTATGATTCTATGAAATATTACTTTCCTGCAAATAAAACTGATCATGCATTCATTTGATAGACTCAAATTCAGAGTAACATAGAGACAGATCTGAGAACAATAGATTTCTAACCTACTTTCCAAGTATCAAGGATACATCATATAAATTATAAACGTACACCCACAGGAGCATCAGCAAACATCTACAGCTTTTTGTATTGTGAAGTTCAAAATGTATTAAAAAATTATATGCTGTAGCTGGTTCTCCGAAAATATTTATCTTTGGTGGGAGTTAAAAAGTCATCTTTAAAATTTAAAAAGAGAGATGAATTTCTGCACCTTACGAAAAGCATTCCTTGTGTCCTTGTAGTCCCGGCTTAGACTGTTTACAAGATCCATTACGTATCGCCAAATCATGTAATTTTGAATTTCTCTGTATAATAAACAACAATAAGAAGCTGGTGATGTTTCTAAGCTTTTTGGAACTTATTGGCAATAAATTGCAAATTAAAAAAAAATACCTGACATACCTACCTGGAAGTATATTTATTTAGAATAGGCTTTAGTTTGGTTAGATATTCTGGAGCATACACAACAACATCTTCTGTATTCTCAACATTAATTTGCACAGTTGACATTATATTATTTATGAATTCTGACCAGTTGAATTGCTGAAAAAAACATGCATTTTAGGGATAAGTGTTAAATAAGACCTGGTATAAAATAAAGTGATTATTACCTATTTTCTTTTGGGATTCAACTGTGTTTGAGTGAAACAAATGTTTCAGTTAATCTTTAGCTTTCCCAATAGTGACACTACTGTAATTGGAGCATGGTAATACTTGATTTGGGAGGATGTAAAATGCTATTACCCCAGGCTGACATTTAGGCTGTGTCTACACTGCACCCCTTTTCCGGAAAAAGGATGCAGATTAGACACTTTGGAATAGCAAAATCCACGGGGGATTTAAATATCCCCCACGGTATTTGCATTAACATGGCTGCCGCTTTTTTCCGGCTTGGGGATAAGCCGGAGAAAAGCGCCAGTCTAGACGTGATTCTCCGGAAACTAAGCCCTTTTCCGGAGGATCTCTTATTCCTACTTTGAAGGATTTTGCTATTCCCCACAGATTTTGCTATTCCAAAGTGTCTAATCTGCATCCCTTTTCCAGAAAAGGGGTGCAGTGTAGACACAGCCTTAGTGTGCAGGATATATAATTTCTTTTTTTAAACTATAGCAATTTTAATGGTTATCCTATTAAAACATCCTGGAAAAGTGGAAAGGATGCTTTAGGCAATTTCAGGGGCTCTTTGGCTAGCTTCTAGTCAAAAGTTTTTAAATTAATTCACTGAGAATCTTATTTTCATTTATTCTAAGGTCCCTTTGTTCTGCTCTGGGAATATAATAGGACTTTGGTATATAGGAGAGACTGGCCCTGAGATTTTCATATGCATTAAGAGCCTGATACACAGCACAGAGAAATCAGTGAGATTTGTTGGATTGGGCTTTGGAACTCTTGTTTCCTCCCCAGCTTGCCATATTTTCAATAAGTTGAGGCATTTGAAAAGGCTCTGTTTGACAGCAATGCTGTTTGCAGTGTAGAGAGGCAGTGAAAATCTCAGATCAAGGTTAGAGCTTGTCTTTGGAATCTACATTATAATATCAATATGTTAAACAATGCCTTTGCATTTACATGGAGAGTATGCAATGAGAACAATACAGGATAAATTAAAAAAACAGCCAAAGGTGGTGGAATGCAAATGTGAATGGCAGTCACACGCTTGCATAGTAGTAAACTTTTTGGATGCATCTCTGGATGAGCATTCTAGAACATGGGCATCCCACATTCTGACTGAACAAATCCCTTCTGGGATAGCAAAGAGTTCAATACAAATTGTCCACTCACCCTCATCAGGATCTTCAGCTCTGGCCTTGGGCCCTTTAAATCCAGCCCTTCACTCTGGCTTCTAAATGCACCTGGTCCCTTTCTCAAGGCTTATGCTACTTTTGTCAGTGGCTGGTGGAACCCAGGGGAACCCAGGCCCACCCACTAGGAACTACGGCTTCCAACCCAGCACTCTGTAAAGAGTAGCCACATACTGTTGCCTTCAACTATTTGCTGCTACTCCTCTAGGCCTCTTCCCAAAGCCCTTTTATCTTCATCAGACACCTCAGGGTTAAAGTTCTCAGGCCCTCTCTCTCTCAGTTTAAGCAAATACAGCTTTGTCATGCTCCTATGGCCAGAGAGGAGCTCCCAGTCTGAGGCGCCTTTTATCACCAAGTAAGATTGTGAAGAGCTTCAAAAAGATTTCACCAAACTAAGTGATTGGGTAACAAAATGGCAAATGAAATTTAATGTTGGTAAATGTAAAGTAATGCACATTGGAAAAAATAATCCCAACTATACATACAATATGATGGGGACTAATTTGGCTACAGCTACTCAAGAGAGAGATCTTGGAGTCACTGTGGATAGTTATCTGAAAACATCCACTCAACGTGCAGTAGCAGTCAAAAAAAGTAAACAGAATGTTAGGAATCAGTAAAAAAGGGATAGAGAATGAGACAGAGAATATTTTATTGCTTCTATATAAAACCCTGGTATGCCCACATTTTGAATACTTGTACATATGTGGTCGCCTCATCTCAAAAAAGATATATTGGCATTGGAAAAGGTTCAGAAAAGGGCAACAAAAATTATTAGGGGTTTGGAACAGGTCCCATATGAAGAGAGATTTAAAAGACTTGGACTTTTCAGCTTAGAATAATAGAGGAGACTAAGAGGGATATGACAGAGGTCTATAAAATCATGACTGGTGTGGAAACAGTGAATAAGGAAAAGATAGTTGCTTATTCCCACAATATAAGAACTAGGGGTCACCAAATGAAATGAATAGGCAGCAGGTTTAAAACAAACAAAAGGTAGTTTTTCTTCACTCAGTGCCCAGTCAACCTGTGGAACTCCTTGTCAGAGGATGTTGTGAAGACTAGGACTTTAACAGGGTTCAAGAAAGGGCTAGATAGATTCGTGGAGGTTAGGTTCATCAATGGCTATTAGCAGGGCTTGACAAATGGCGGCGAAAACTGCTCGCCAACCCCGTACTGCGCATGCACAAGAGCCGCATTGCGCATGCCACGAATGAACGGGGCACGCGGCTGAAATCTACTCGCCACGGGCAAGTAGATTGTATAGTTTGTCGAGCCCTGGCTATTAGCCAGGATGGGTAGGAATGGTGTCCCTAGTCTCTGTTTTTCTGGAAATGGGTGACAGGAGAGGGATCTCGTTATGATTACCTGTTGTGTTCCCTTCCTCTGGGGCATCTTGTATTAGCTACTGTTGGCAGACTGGGCTAGATGGAACTTTGGTCTGACCCAGTATGACCGTTCTTATGTTCTTATGACATGGAGTTCTAAGTACACAGACTGAACAGACCATGTCTATGGCTTAGGTGAGTGAGTTACAGTTAAACTGGCTATTCTCCTCTTCTTCTGGCTTCTAATCCCATATTACTTTGTGCTGCTGTTTATTCATGGGTGGTGGGTGAAGGTAGGGTTGAGGGGACAATATTGTTTTATGAGCAAACTAAATAAATTCCTGATACCACAGTTTATGTATAGTAATGGATTAAATGAGATCTGTGGGTGTATGTGACTTTTATGAAATCAGAAGCGTAATAAGATGAGCTAAATTAAGTTGCTATTATTTATGTTGGGCAATTTAAGGTCATTGACAATCTTGGAGATTAAGGAGGATACTATATAACAAGCAGTGGCAGGAGTTGTATTTCAGAGTATATGACTCAGGATGAAAGACTTAATAATACACTCCTGCCTATCATGCTGAGTTATCTTCCTGTGACCATGAGCTAAGACTCTAATTCCAGAAGTTGCAAGTTTCACCTTTCTGCCCCATCTCGGTTAAATCAAACCTATGGACTTATTTTTAATGAGAAAATTTTCTTCCCTATTTCTAACTCTTCCATGGACTGGGTGAGGGTGGCAAGGCAAGATTCAAAATGTGGTTAATTCCAGATGTAGACACATGTGGATTACTTTATGTTTCAGACTGCTGACTGTTCTGAAAAGTCATAAAGAAAAAAAAAACTTGCCTTGAATCAAACAAAACATTTTGTTCAACCTGTAATGGAACATTTCACCTTGATTTCTGTTTTTTAAAAAATTTTGGGTTTGAAATGTCCTTCAATTTTATTTTAAAGAGGTAACCTTGAATCAGAAAAATGAAAAGTTTATTTTAAAAATGTTGAAACAAAACCATCTGTGTTGGGGTTATTTTTTCATTTGAAACCATTTGGTGAATTTACCACACAGAGAAAACATTTTGGTTTACCCTAGTCTGCATTTTTGTCTACATCCCCCCTGAAAAATATTTGGGTTGAACAGTTTTGAACATATTGGGATATTAATCACTCACCTTATGATTGATCTCCAATGAGAAGTTATTTTGGAGTTCTGTTAGTGTCATTTTATTGTACTGCAAAATTGGATCATTTCTGTCTTCAGGTTTAGTTGTAGCCTACAAATGTTAATTACAGAAGACGACTATATAAGTTGAGGCTATTTATAGGAGATACCAAGAAAAAAGAAGTGAACATGATAAAAGGAAAGAACTGAAGGTCTTATAGCTTCATGCAGGTCTACTGTATGTGGCCACTACACAATATTGCTCAGAGGCTACCGTGTGTGTGTTGTAGCCTTGAGTCAAAACAAAGGACTAAATTAGACTGGCTAAATCTCTGTTAATACTAGGTCTTTAGTTTGTGGATTGGTGTTGGATTAGAGAGGGAGTACTACTACTGCCTTTTCCAAAAAGCTCTCTTGCTCTACTATGAGACTTTCAACCCATAGTATATACTTCTACACTTTTCTTGCGCGATGGATATCCCCAGTTAAGTTGCTTAAACAGCTATCTGGCACATGTTCTCTTGTCCTCAAAGATCTACCCTTCATTCCTGGGTTTCCATCTGTCCTTTCCAATGTAAAGCAGGCCCCTAGAGCCATAGCTGCCCTGAGGGGAGGAGGCAAGCAAGTACTTATGTGAGGCATCAGTGAGCAGGGAGACACTGCACCTCTGGCTTTTTGCCCTGAGGTCGCTATGCCGCTGCATCCCCTCTGTCTCCTTCCATTGTAGCTTGTCTCACTAGAGGGGAGCAGAAAGTACCATCTGACAGAGTATGGTCCTTGTCTCCTTTCTGAGTTGGGCTCCCATGATGGTGAGCTGAGAACACGAAACATAGGGTTCCAAATAGGGGCAGAGTAATTTCTCAAAAGAGTATGGTCTCTTCCAAGGCAGAGTCCCCTGCCTTTATTGGCACAGCCAACTCCGCTGGTATAGAGGTAGCAACCTTTGGCCACTCCATTCATTTTGAATTTAGAAATTCTCTCCCCAGCTCCAAATCTCTACTTTTCATTCCCTCTTCCCTGCTCCATTCCTCCACTTCTTCATATATTTCTCTCTTCACTCTTTGTCCCACAGACTTGTCTAAGCAAAATGCAAATCCCACATCCATTACTGTTTGAACTGCAGCTGAACTTTCAAACTTAGGTCACATGGTTTCCAAATTAGCCAACAGAAGCTTGCCCATGACTAAAGGTGACATTTACCAATAGTGAGTGCTACAGTAAAGTGTCAGGTGTGATTTCTTTTCTACCTTCCTTTCTCAAACCCTCAAATCTTTTTCCAGAATGTTCCTTTTGGTTGACATTTTTTTCCATCTTTGGTCTCAGCCAAAGGTGGCTTTCTCAGGAGTCTGAGGAAAATCAAAATCAGCTCGTTGTGATATATGAAAATGAGGAAATTAAGCTTCCCTATGGAAACACATGCCGTTATTCTGTTGTTGTGACTCAAAGGGCTGAAGCTAGAAACGGCAAAAAACTAAACAAACAACAACAAAAACGTGGACTGTTTTATAGTCCTACTCATTTCTTCATCCAAGGGTGAAGAAAATCAGTTCAGAATCCCCCAAGTTGTGAATGTTTTGAGGCCATATTTTTGCACATCAGTACTATCATTTTCCGTTTGTTTCCTCCCACTGACATTTTAAATTCTGGTCGCTTGTGTAAGAGATGCTATTGCTGAAGAAAACCCTTAGCTAGAAACCACTTGGGACACAGACTAGAGAGAGACAGAAATGGTTTTGTGGGCCTAAATAGTACTCTGTTGTATTCCAGGGACTAGAGTTAGGGCCCCACTACTCCAAACAACCCCTGAGAAATCAGGGAGAAACATAGGTAGGAAAGATTCCTCCCCTAAAATGCCCCTCAAAGTTTTCTTAAACAAGGTATATGAACCAAGTCTCTCCTGTCATCTTCCCACACTCTTCTGGAACTATGCAGGGCTGAAGGACACAACATGCAATGGGTCAGCATGAGAGAAGATAGCTTATAATAATATTTCCCCCTCCTCATTAATAGGCATCTTCAGGTCCATGTGCCATTTAATCCCCCATCTTATGTACCAGGCCTGACCTTCAGGATTGCTTGGACTAATGCACATCCTATTTACCCAGCCCACTGTCTCTTATGTACACCATGCTGCCATATAACTTAGGGGTTAGAACTTAACGAGTTGTACCGAATTGCTGTGTTTAAGTGGCGAACCTCTGGGCACACAAATCACCTCAAGTGGTTTGCAGTAGGCTGGTGTAGTACATGTGGCATTCTCTTTCTTTTCCAACTGATTTATCAAATTAAAAGACAGGTAAAAATACATTCAACATTTTGCTAATATTACTTTCCACGCAAGTAACTGTTATAGTTGCTACAAAGCTGTTATGGAATCCTAAAAAGTAAAGGAAGTGGTCTGCAGGATTATGAATGGGAGGGAAGGTGGCCCATAAGACATTCTCATTGAAAGTCTGAAACTTCTGCTCTGGTATATACAGTTGGTATGTCAATTTAAGATAGTAAAATGTTTTGGGAACCTTTGAAGGCAGTAGCTATTATATAAATGTAATATGGGATGCTTTTTGTCGAGAATACAATTTCCAGTGAGGTCAATAGATGTTTTCTTCATTTATTTCAGAGCAGAATATGGCTCCATATCCTCCTAATATTCACATTTAAGGTAACTTTATAACTGTTTATAATGTTCTTTTGTACATGTTCTTACTGCTGACCTCTTCCAACCTAGAATAAAGTCAGTTATGTAAAACCCGCAAAGAAAAGTTTCCTTACATTGGCAATCTCTTTCTCCAGATCCATAACTCTTTCCATTTCTTTAGAAATCTGGCTTTCATTGATGGTGAGATTTTTCTCCTGAAGAATTAGTTTAGCCACAGAAATCATGAAAGACACATAGGCTGAACATGCCTGCAAAAAAGAAACAATTTCAAGACAAACCTCTTCAAAATACTGTGTATTGTACGTGGATTATTTTAGACTCATTTTGATTTTTGTGAATTATTGTTCTTGATAATTTTTTGCTGAATTTATAAAGAGCAAATATAGTGCTACATTCTGAAATACGGTTATATAATTTGGAAATTAAAAATTTCCTTAGAATAAATTGCTATCTGGTTGTCATGCTATTCTTAGCAAAACATTGCAATTTACTGTGCTTTGCACTCATTATTTAAAATGTTAAGATGTTTAGTCCCTACTTAAACCCGACCCCTCATGTCTGTCTAGGAATTACCTAAAATTTCCTAACAATCTTACTTTAGTGATAATTTCTGAAAATAGTGCCTTCAGGCAGCCGAAGCATTAAAATGAGGGAAATGCTGATGGACTAGTGTTAAATTAGCATTTGGGAAAATCTCACTCCTAGAAACAATGATTCATTTTCTAGTCAAGTAACTACTATATCTTTCATGTGGTCTATAGGAATCTGTGTGCTGGGCAATTTCCTCAGACTGCTGGGATATGTACTTTTAATCAGAACATCCTGTGGTCTGGCTACTGGTTGTGCACTCCTTCCGCATGCACATGTCTATTTCATCAAAGGCAAAGGAAAAAGTGTTCTACATATAACTTTTTATAAATTGTGATGGCTAAATAGTTTGTATAAGGAACACGTTTACAGCTTCTGTAGAATTTAACAAAAATGTTAAGCTTTCTATAGGTTTTCAGATCATCCTATTCAATTTAATGAAAAATAATATCACTGATTGGATATCTATGGGGTAGCTAACATGTAAAAGGATAAATTTTCTATTCATATTTCTCAGATTAAATTTCTCTAGAATCCTTTTGGTATCATCCGTTCAAGTCTATGGGAGTTGTCCATAAAGAAAAGTAGGGCAGGAATTTCATTACAATGCCTCTTTATAATCCCCACACATTTTGGTTTACCTTCTCCCTGATGGAAACCCTGCTTTCAACATGCTCCCTTGATGCAAATAGAAATAAATTAAACTAAACGGAAAAGCAACATGATTTTAAAAGTATAAGGAAATATATTGGGACATTTTGATGGCTGCTCACAAGATGGCAGAATTTGTGTCCTGAAATGAGCCCTTCAGACATTTTAGTAATTACCACCAATGCCATTCATCTGCAGGTAGCCTCCCATATGTGTCTTAAAAGGCAGTGCTGGTCTATATGCAATTAAGGCTTCAACCTGTGAATCACTGGGCACTTCTTGAAAATGAAATCTATTTAATTTGGGGTTGTTGAGTCACTGCACCTCACAGGATGGGGTCCTTCATGATTCTTCTCAGGTGTTAGAAAAGAACACGTCAATAGAGAGGAAATGACATGAAGCGCCTGGCAGCATGGAGTGTACTCGTCAAGGCCAGAAACATACTTAAGTGTACCCAGATTATATCCAAATCTTAAGTTGTCTATGTCCCTAAACCAAAGTTAATGGCAGTCTTTTGATTTGCCTTCAATGGACTGTGGATCAGGCCTAAGGTAGAGACCCTGGCACCTGGGAAAAATCAGAACAGCCAAGAGGACAATTCAGCTTATATTTAATTACAGCTTGTAAATTGCTGCTGGATATACTGGAATCTTAAAGGGCATTCAGGGCCAAAAATAAGTGCAGTGGGGTGGTATGGTTTCTAAAGTAACATCAGTTTTAAAAAGAACTCTGATATACAGATTCAACATGTCGTTTTGGGAGGAGAAATGCTCCTGATAAAGCTGCAAATGCTCTGATAAAGAACAGAGGATAGACCATCTGTCTGTTTGCCACATACAGCTCCAGGATAAAAGCAGAATGACGCAGTGGGAACCAGAGCCAAGAAAAGGTGGCTGGCTGAGTACAGGTGGCTGCTCTGTTGGGGAGAGGCATTTCTTATTTCTTTGAAGTCTTCAGGGTGGTGGGAATATTTAGAATCTGCCTGCCTTGCATTTGGTTTTAGCATTACTAAGAGGTTTTTTGTTTGTTTGTTTTCCAAACATTTGTCTGCATCTTCTACATTATTTAGTGGAGGAATATTTGAGGTTGAGATGGTAGCCAGTTTCTCAGGTTACAATGAATGTGACACCATTAGATTTGGTCACTAATTTCTGTATCAAAACAAATACTAAAATCAAGTATCTTGCATTTAGAAATCCCAACAAATAGCTATTGTTACAGCACAGACACATTCTTAAGGTAGATGGAATTTGGATTAATATTTGAATGAAATGACAGCATTTCATGTTAACCATTGTACAGATTTGTATATCTGTGAACTCAGTGGCCTGATTCTCCTCTCACTTATGCGTGGGTAAGTCAATATGCTACACTGAAGTCACTAGTGCTGTACTTTGTAAAAATTATTGTAAGATCACAATCAACCCCCTAAAATCAAGTCAAATGAAAAAAACAACAACTAATGTCACAATTCATACAAATTATATAATTTCCTCATGAGCTACTTTCTGATAATTTGTAAGATCTTTGGGGCAGGGACGTCTTTTTTTTTGGTTTGTATGGCCTCTAGTATAGTGGAAATACTTGACTGTGTCAGCAAAAATCAACAAAGCAGAATCATTTACTTTTAAATATATGATGGGAAAACTGGTTAATTAAAGGCACAATTTTAGCACTGAGCTGACTTCAGTAAATATATATACCTTAAATCCTTGAGTGTTAAGTTGCACCCATTGTTGGCAATGAGCAGATGATATGATACTGGTATCAAGGAGTTAATAAAAATATACATGCGTGGTAAGCAAACATGAATTTAAAAAGATCAGCTAGAACTATAAACAGCTTTAGTAATTCTAATGCCATGATGTAACATATATGCTAGGCTCTTTGCTTACCTTCAAGCTTAAGATACTTTTAGATACTTTTTGCTAAATCATGCAATCTGATAGTTCTGACTGGAGGCTCCTTTTTGACTGTAGGTTTCCTATTCTCTTCATCCCATTAAATGTACCAGTGACAACAAAAATTTAAGAACTTTTTTTCCAAAATGAACAAATATCATCTCCCTTTTTAATACTCCTGCTTTCAAAAGTCAACATGGACAATGTCAGTGAATCCACTAACTCCAATTCTGGCCTCTAAGCCTCCAGGACTAGGATTTAAAGCAGGAGGCAGCAACTCTGTAAAACCTCCACTGACACCTTAGACTCTTTCCAGTCTGGCTTCTCCCAAGATGTGATAGTACAGAGGCGGCCTTAGCTGAACTGATAAGACAACCTCCTTGTAGTGATGGAATGCCAGGGCTGAGACCAAATCTTCCATATTACATACTTTTAGCACTTCCAGTTTGAACTATCCGGGTTTGCTTTGGTGTCCTGGCAGAAGATGATGGCTCCAAGTTGGCTTCATTTATTCATTTCAATTTTGGGCAACTGCTGATGCTCTATAAGAGCTTCAACTTGCATGCTTTCACAAGACTCAGCCTCATCATTGCTTTTCTTTGACATCTATCTACTACCATTAGGAAAGACTCAGGCAACATGAGCTATGATGCCAGGAGTTTGTTGATGATACATCCTTCTTATCCAGCACATCCTTCTTATCTAGTTCAGAATGAAACTTGACTTTGAATAGAGAACAGCTGTCTGCCCCCAGGAATATGAAATCAATTCACTACCTTTACTGCATCACATTCAAAGCACCTGGTGGCCCTAAACACTCTTGTCCCCCTCCCCTACTCCATTTATGTCTCCTTTCCTTCTCACTTGCTAGCCTCTCTCCTCAATATTTCCTTTTTCTAATTTTTCCTAAATTTTGTGCCTTTCTTTATGCTTCTTCCTCTCTCTTTTCCCTGCTAAGCACATTCTCTCTGTCCTCAGATCAGTCTCAAAACTTGTTACACTCATAAACCTCTCTGCTGTGCCCAAGAATGATGTTTCCATGGACATTAGATTGCAGGCTCTTTGGGGATGGGGATGGGGATGGAGATGGAGATAGGTCTCCTTTCAGTATTGCCTATGCACATCCCGACTCTTGAAGGCAGGGAAGAGAAAGTATATTTGTTAGCCTTGGCTTACCTCCTTATATGCGCCAGTACATTCATAGTAATCACGAGAAGGCAGACCAAGCCCAGGTTGATCAATCTACAAAAACATGTTTTTAAAAAGCTTATAGATAAAATAATACCACCCTGTAGCAAATCAACATTTTGGAAACAATGAAAAGTATTGCTCTCTAACTTCATTCTTGCCTTAATATTGCAAATCCACAGACTGACTGAGGTGGACATCACTCTCTGTTCTTACCCCCCTTCCTTTTCTTTTCTCTCTCCTTTTTTCTCCCTACCACTGGAACAATTTAAATCAAGATTGGATATATTCCTAAAAGTCATGATGTAATTCAAACATAGATGCTGGATTTGAAGAGGGATTAAAATATTCAAGTCCTATTGCCTGTGTCCTGAAGGATGTCAGATTACATAATCACATTGGAAACTTTCAGCCTTAAAGTCTGTGAATCATCCCCTCATAGCTCTTTCCTTCTGCTGCTGCTCTATGAACAATGCAGTCCATTGTGACACTGTCTTCATAGGTAAGCAGCCAATACAACTGGTGGGCAAGGAACACAGACAAAATTTACAAATGGGCACCACAGCTCTTGCATATTCTATATTATGTATAAAACAGACTAGATTAATCATTGCTCTTGCTAAGGGTTGCACAAGGAAGCTGGGCTGCAGGTGGATTCACCATGCCCTTTCCCAGATATTCTGGTTGGGGAGACTATTTTAAATTCAGAGCCACGGCAGGCAGCACAGCAGCTTTCTAGAAAATGTGCTGTTTAAACAACAAATATCCTGGTCATTGTGGCCACATCTCTTCCCTGGCTGTCCTCAATCACTTTCAGAGCTCATGTGGCCGACTGCAGATCCCATAGAGGAGTAAGGGGTGTAGCAGTCTTGTATAACTGCAACAACTCACTTGTTGGTCGGATTTATGCTGCAGTCTTGCAACCCTGGGATATGCTGGCAAATCATAGTCCAGTGAGTACAAGAAAATATATAGCATATATACCGTTTTCATATATATACAGATATCTGTCATAGTCCTATTGAGTGTAATTAAAAAAAACTCTCAGTAACTGAGATTAGCAAGGCATTTGTTTAATAAATAAAGACTAAATAGGTTTGTCCTGAGAGCAGAAAGACATCTCTGTGTCAGACTGATAACTGCTTTAAATACAAAGGCTATAAACATTCATAATATGATTTGCTACTGCTTAACTGCCAATATTAAATCAGTAATATTTCCCTCTGACTTCTTATAGGTAATATTTATATGCATGGCTGTTTTATTTCACTCCAATGATTACTTAGTCAGTGCCATCTTAGCAGACTTACATGAATGATATGCACTGTGGAGTTCTTATCATCTGTGCCAACAAAAAAATTAATAAGGACCTTTTTCCCATATTGTGAATTCAGGTGTGCAATAGCCGTTTCAGCTGTCCAGATGGCACCTAAAGAAATTATAGATGCATTTAGTCTCTGTATTTTTTGGAAAATAAAGAAAAATGCAATTGTTTAGAAATTTTAACAGAAAAAGGAACTGACAAAAGTTGTCTTACCATATGCAGAGTCCCAGTTATCTGTTGCTACAGGCCATTCAGACACATTTGGCAGTAAATTGATTAAAGGTTTTCCACCTCTACTATCAATAGCAGCTTTTGGAAACAAGAAAAATCAATTCAGAATGAGTTATACGCCCAAGTATTTTTAAACATCCAAGTATTATATTGACTTCTGTAAAAGATTCTCTGTATTCCAGTATTCTGAAGCTGAAAAACTTTCCCATGGAACATGCCCACCAGCAGTACTGCAGACGTGTGCTCCAGAAACTTAGATTTCCTTTTAAAAAAAATCTCTTATGGCTGCAAAACCAACCAACCAACCAACCAACCAACCAACCAACCAACCAACCAAAAAATCCTTTAAGATGAGAGACAGTGTAAACTGAGGAAGAGTCTGCTGTCATTTCCAAACAATAGCTCTGTTAGTTCATCGCAAGGACATGTTAACTTTGAAATGTAACAATGATCATTCCAACAGCTACAATGTTCGCTATTTTACTGCCGATCATATTAATAGAAATATCTATTTAACGTTCTTATCCCCCAAATCTAAAATTGTCTCCCCCGTCTTTTCAGATGTCAAATATCCCAAATGACTGTTATCCAGCACTCCAAATTTCTATCTTTCCCACCAAGAATGTCTACAGTGAAGTTCTAAATTGCCTACAAAAGGCTGCAGCACAGGGAATACTGAAAATGCATGGGAAGTGTACTATAAACTGACTAACATCAGAATTAATAACTCAGGCTGTGTCTAGACTACACCTCTCTGTCAACAGAGAGATGTAGATTAGGCACATCAAAATTGCTAACGAAGCATGGATTTAAATATTCCATGCTTCATTAGCATAAACATGGCCTCAGCGCTTTTCGAAATGGAGCTTTTTCGAAATCCCCCCCCCGGCAGTTTAGACACAGATCTGTTGAAAATAAACCCTTTTTCGATAGATTCTGTAAACCTAATTTTTTTGAGGAATACAGGATCTATCGAAAAAGGGTTTATTTTTGACAGATCCATGTCTAGACTGCCATTTTTTTTTCGAAAAAGCTCAGTGGCCATGTTTATGCTAATGAAGCACGGTATATTTAAATCCCTGCTTCATTAGAAATTTCAATGTGCTTGATTTGCATCCCTCTGTCAACAGAGGGATGCAGTCTAGACATAGTCACAGAGGCTACTGTACTTATGTTTATCTTTAATTTAATAATAATATCCATAAAAAGCAGCTATACTGGGTCAGAGCAAATGTCCATCTAGTCCAGTCTCCTGTCTTCTGACAGGGGCCAATGCCAGCTGCCCCAGAGGGAATGCGCACAAGAGGTAATCATCAAATGATCCACCACAACTTCTAGGTTGCTTCCCAAGATTTGCTGCAGAAGCACGTGGTTTTGTGGCATTTAGGTACAGTTCCAGTGCAGTATATGGATTATGTCCGTATTATATAGAAATCTTATGTACAGTAATTTGTGGAGAAACTTACTTTCATTTATACATGATCTGTACAGAGTTTTTGCTTTCTGCACTGCCAGTATGTCATTACTGTGGTCCCTGTCAAGGACATCTGAAACAAAGAACACATACGTGGAATATTATTACAGCACCTTCTCTGCAATGGGAAAGCCTAGAGGAAAACAGGATGAGAAAACAGCTGGGATAACAAGGATGGGGGAACAATAACTCTTCCTCATGCTCCCTTTTTATATCAAATCCCATAGAAGTCCCTCCACTCCAGGTCTGGGAGGACAGGGTGCTGGAGTGGCATGGCTGGGTAGGGAGAGGGGAGACTCTTGAGACAGCTGCTCTCCATGGTACCACCTCCAGCCTAAGGGTATGTCTACACTACCCCGCTAGTTCGAACTAGGAACGAGGAGTGGAACGAGGAGTACAGATAGTTCGGAACGGCTACGTAGTTCGAACTATCTAGCCCGTGCCGCATGTAGCCGCGCGGCACGGGGTTCACACTAGCCGGCTTTTAAAAATGGCGGCGCCGGCTTTATGCTAATGAAGCCCGGGAAATTCAAATCCCGGGCTTCATTAGCAAGTTCGGTATGCATACATTACCCCGCTAGTTCGAACTAGCGGGGTAGTGTAGACATACCCTAAGAGTGTTTCCCAATGATACTTGCCAAGTAAACCTTCTATGGAGTCCCCCTCTGCAGAATTCTAATGATCTGACCTTGGTGGGAGAGTTTGCAGATGGTGGGGAAGCTCTGTGAGTAGAGGGAGCGTCTGGGTTGTCATGCAAGAGGTGATGCTAGGAAACAGTACAGTAATATTGGGTTTCCTAGCAAAAGTCCCTGGTTACTATGGATACTCTGAGCTTTGCAGTTCATGTCTCCTAGATGGGGGCAGCTGGAAAAGGTGGTGTCTCCCCACCCCCGACATAAAATAGACTAGTTAGAAGAAACATTGAGCAACTATTTGTGGAAAGTCAAGGGAGGGATTATATGGGCCACCATCCTGAATTTGGTGTCATGCCTTGTGACATCTTGGTGGGTGGGTAGGAAATGAATATTTGTATGCCTTGAACTTAGAACTTAGTACTTAGAAAGGGCCTGCCGGCTTGGCTGCTGCTGAAGGAATAGACACGCAGAATGTAAAGCCTGCACCGAGCAACTTTCAGCATGTGGAGCAGTGTTGCAAAGGCTCCCATAGAGGGAAACTCCTTTTCCCTGTCCTCTCACCTGCAACAGCTGTAAGTACTGAGGGTACTGAGCTGTAGTACGTGGATAAGTGTGTGTGTGTGTGCACACAGAATTCAGTTATTATAGGGGTCAGGTCTAGGCAAGTTTGCTTCAGTGGTCAGCTACTATTTTGTAGAAACAACAGCCAGTGGGGCTGACAGCCTCACCTGGCCAATGGGCAAGGCAGGAGGAGGTGGTGCCTCTGCACCCCTGGAAGGGGAGGATCCTCCTTCAGAAGGGGCAGAGCTAGGGCTAGCATCACCCAGGCAGCCTCAGCACTGCATAGAGTGTGCTGCATCTCCCCCAGATAGCCCTCAGTGTTGCCTGGAGGGTGCAATGTGGGGCTTTGGTGGTGATGGCTGGGGTGCCCTGGGCCTTTCTGAATTGCTGGGCCCCAAGGCAGATGTCCCCTTTGCCCCCCTCCTCCCTTCTGTCGGGCCTGACAACACATAACCACTAAATCTCAAATTATTATCCAAGGAAATGAATTGGTTGATTAATGATGAACTGAATAAAAAAGAATCTTGATTATTCTACCATATTGTTAGATAATGAGTTTTGTTCTGATTACATGTAAGCCCAGGAGGAAACTTTCATACAGTTCAACTTTCTAGTACATCATCATAAACTCCACTGACCTTTCAAAACAACTTCTAGTTCATCTCTTAAAATGTCAAAGTTGCTGTAACGGGAGCTGGTTTCTGGAATGACGTTCTTCTTCAACCATCCTCCACAGGCATATTGGTAAAAATCTTTACAAGGATCTGCAGTAGTGTCCATGTTCTCAATGATTCTGGCTGCTGTAATAGGAGACAGATTGAGACGTGGCGAATCCACAGAAAAAATAAATCTGGAATTCTGATATGGAAAGGGACAAATATAATTCTTGAGTTTAGGATACCCTGGCTTCCTACTTCTCTCTCCAAAACACCTACACACTTTGTCTTCAAAGTCTTGTCTAAACAATGACTAAGTCATCTTTGAAACACCTCTGTAAGCTGTGTGGGTATTATCTCCATTATAACAATGGAAATACCGAAACAGTAAGGTAAAGTAACTTACCCAAGACGAAGTCAATGTGAGAGCTAGGATTAAAACTTAGAATCATCTGACTTCCAACCCTGTTCTCATTCTTTCAAACCACACCACCTTTCTAATTCATATTTTAACATGATAGACACAAATTGATATCTGATATGGTTCACTGAAACTGAAAGATGTTTCATCCTCAAAGGACAGTGAAGATGAAACCACATGTATTGGTGAACAAGCAAACTTAAATACCTTTTCAATAACATTCTCTTTTTGTGCATATTCCCACTCAGTGTACATTTAAAAATGTCAAAGCAACTTTTAAAACATCCTAGTTGCAACATTCACTGGGCCAAATGCTGAAGTACTTTCTCACTTTAATTAAGTCCTTCCTCAGGTAAATCTTCCATTGATTGTAATATGCCTAAATGTGGAGTCAAGTGCTATTAAACAGCCCACAAAATGCAATATATACAATAACTTTTATACTTTATTTTAGTTTCCAGTTTTTTCCAATGAAAAAAAAAAAGATTTTCCAGTTGTATTTAGCATTCTCATATAGTCAAGATGATGAACGCATGCCCGACTGTTTATTTTTAAATATATCAGGTGGTTGTGTTTTCTGTACTCATTTACACATCTGTGTAATAAAACATAGCTAGAATACACAGACATTTTTCCCTTTAAGGCGAATGGAGACTAGAGAATGAAGGAGACTGGAGATTAGGAGTTAAATTGCCTAGAAAGGGAAGTTCTCAGAATGATATTTTGGCAGAGTTGGAGATTTGAGGGACTGCTTGTGTAATGACCTCGACAAGGCCTGCCTACAGGTTGGGGGTGGGGTGGGGTGGGGTTGGGTGGGAGGGCAGGAAAGAGGGTAGCGGCTGGAGCCCCATGCAGTGCTGCAGAGCCTCAGACAGTGTGCTCTGGATGGCACTGGGGTGGTGTGTGTAGCCCTGAGGGGTGCAGGCCTGCCTCTTCCACCTGAGGTCCTGCCCTTTTCAAAAGGGGCATGGTGAGGCTGTTGGCTCGCCTAATCTCACCATAGGGTGTTCAGTGGGAATCAAATCAAGGATCCCCAGCAATGAACAGATTCCTACTACTTGTGCTAAAAGAATAATCATGAAGTGAAATCCATGGTAAACTGTTATCTTCTATGCAAACTGGTCACTAGAGCAGGATATGATACACGCTCTGTCAGCATACTTCATCTGGGGGCACATGTACACTACATGGAAGATCGACCCTGCCACGGTCAATCTTTCTGCTACATTGAACTCAGAAGGTGCCCCCATTGGTGCCAATATTCCTGCTCCTCATGAGGAGTAAGGGAAGCCAATGTGAGAGTTTGCGCCCATCGGCTTGCCACTGTGTGGATGGCACGGAAATGCGACTTAAGATATGTCTGCTCCAGTTATGCAATTTATATAGCTGGAGTTGTGTCTCTTACTTTGACCTTCTGCTATGGCAAAGACCAGGCCTTGCAATATAAAGGCTCCCCAGACCCAAATTAAAAGGAATGAAAGACAGAGCCTGCAGCAGAGGAAATCTTGGACTTGGTTTTAGTAGAAGAAAAAGACATTTGGGATTTTGGGTAGAGATGAAGATTTGAGATTCTGGAATAAGGAATGAGTTGTGTTTGAAAACATACAAAAAATGGGTGGAAAAGAAGTGTGACAGGCCATCTGGCCTGCACTGGCCTTTTAAGGGTTAAAAGCCAGCCTTGGGAGAGGGCTGGAGTGGTGGAGCCAGCAACTGAGGCAGATGCAGCCAATTAGGGCCAAGCTGGGGCTGTATAAATAAAGGCTCCTGAAGGGCTAGAGACAGATTCACTCTTGCTCTAGCTGTGCAGCAGGGGGGACCTAGCTAGCTGCCAGGGAAGCAAGAGGCTTCCTGAGTTAGAGCAGGGCTGGAGAAAGGCAGGCAGAGGTGGGGAAGCTCTGGCCACGCAGCAAGGCCTGAAGAAAGATTTAAGAGTACTAGTGCTGCAGGGAGGCAGTCAGGGCAGCAGAAGGCAGCAGGTCCATATCCCCTTGCTAATGATGAGTGGCCATTTCAGACTGTACTTTGTCTCTGAGGCAGGAGCTAGATGATGACTGGCTGTGGGTCACTAAGGCAAGGTGGGCATAGGGGGATGAGGGTTCCCAAAAGGGGAGGACCCCAGAGTGTGGAGGAGCTGCAATAGGGCAGTACCCAGAGGGGAGGATGCCATGGTCTTGGCAGGATGTGGGTCCCAATACACATGGTAGAGACATTAACAGGTAACAGCAGATGTGACAGTAGCTGAAAGGGGGCACTCCAGGGCTGAAATGAGCTAATTCCTGAGTGACCAGGAGGAGGTACCATGGCAGTGAGTCAGGCCCACCGTATTTCAGAAGAAAATAGATGCTTGAAACAGAAAGAGAGACAAGGTCCTGCAAATGCAAACTCAAAGAACTTCACCAAGGGTGTGTCTAGACTGCATGGCTTTGTCGACAGAGACATGTAAATTAGTTTATTCGGCATAGTCAAAGAAGCGGGGATTTAAATAATCCCTGCTTCATTAAAATAAACATGGCTGCCGCGCTGTGCCGACGTTCAGCTGATCCAACACAGCGCAGCAGACTAGACGCGGATCTGTCGGCTGGGGAAGCCTTTGCTGACCGATCCTGTAAACCTCATTTCACGAGCATAAGGGATCAGTCGGCAAAGGATTCCCCAGCCGACAGTTTCGCGTCTAGACTGGCGCACTGTGCCGGATCAGCTGATCGTTGGCACAGCGCGGCTGCCATGTTTATTTTAATGAAGCGGGGATTATTTAAATCCCCGCTTCTTTGACTATGCCGAATAAACTAATTAACATGGCTCAGTCGACGGTGCCATGTAGTCTAGACACACCCCAAGAGAGTCAAAGTAAAATTTTACAAAAACACATAATAATTGAAGTTCTGTCATGTTCCTTACAAATCTATATTTGTAGTAAATACAGTTTAAAAACCATACACCACTCGCACTTCACACTATATGTCAAGTATAGTCTACTGCCAATTATTTTTTTTAAAGACCCACTATTTTGTATATTTCTTAATAAGAAGCCTAAACTATAGACTCACATGGGACAGAATATTAAATTATTTTTATTTCATTTCTTCTGAATGAGCAACATGTTCTGAAAATCCCTATGCCATTCACAGCAGCCAAAGATTAACACATACACACACACAAAAAGACTGAATACATATATGGACACCACACAGGCCCTGATTAAAACTCCACTCTTAAAATCATTTATGCCATGTCGGTTTATTGAACTCCCAATTTAAGACCCTTTAAAGAAGGCTAATTTCAGAGAGTGGTGCTTAGGATAGATGAAAATCTGGGTCTTTTAAAGTGTCTAAGGTTTCCCAAAATCACTCGTAACTTCTGAAAATTTAAGCAACAGTAAAATTCATATGACATTAATAATGGAATCAAGATCCTTGTGCTGGTCCTCCAAACAGCTGGGCCTTAATTCTGTGTGCAGTCCTGGCTGTTGGTGTTGTAATTGATCATCCTTTTCTTATCCATAACTTTGAGTCTAAACTTGGTCAAATTATTTTTATAAGGTGTTTTCTTTTGAATAAGAAACCTCCCCACACTAACTCCTACATGAGCCAAGCATCCAGTCTGCAGTCTTTGAAAACATTCCACTGTGTTACTCAAACATGCTTTTATACAAGACAAAAGCAAAACCATGTAATGTAGCAAGAATATAATTAATTTTTATTAATAGCTTTTTTGTTTATTTTTTCATGCAAACAGAAAGCACTTTCTCCTGCACTGAGATTTTAAGTGACAAATTTAAACACACGTCACATTCTACACACATTATTGATAAAATACTAATATCAGGCTTGATGCTTTGGAAACAATTAAGAAATCGTGCTTCCTGCTCACTCTGTGCAGTTTACAATGTAGCTTGAACTACAAAGAAAAAAATAGATATCTGTAGTGATTCATAATGGACTGATATGAGCTGGAAGTTCTGTGTTGCATTATAGAAAGCAAAAATTGAAAGTGCCTATTGTGTGCATCCCAACTTTTAATGTCTAAACCCTTATTCCTGACTACCCTGTGATTTGACAAAACTTGTTGTCAGGCCAAACGTTGTGGTTAAGGCCCTTCTTTATTTTAATGTAAATGTAAATTAAGCACAGCAAAGCACAGATCTCCTCAAATTAAGATCACAAATTTTCTCCTATTTTAATAAAATTCTGGTTTAGTCCCACCATTATACATCTGACCAGGAAAATGTTTCCATCATATCAAATAATTAAAATTACACACTTTTATATACAACATTTGCTCTCAAAATATTTAGTTGTCCTGTGGGCATTTCTGGTTTCTTAAGATGTGCAAGGCTATCTGTCATGCGTTTTCCCCCAAGAATTGATCAGCTGCTCCTTGTTGCTCATGCCTTTCTATGCTGTTGGCAAGTTGCATTCAGGGCCTAGTATTTGTGTGTGGTATTTTTATTTTCTGCTTTCATGGACTTTTTTAATGTCTTGTGGGATCTTCTGCTGTTTCCACAATACCCCAGTTTTTGGATGGTGGAAAACTAAGACTAGAACAAATCTTGCATTATTTGGCCCCTAGAAATAGCTTTCAGAGGCAGTAAAAAAGTTCACAGAAACAAATAAAATACAGCACCTGACCTTTGTACCACTGGATACAATGGCAATACTTCTATTGATTTCAAAGAGTACAAGATTGTACCACCACTAATGGAGCTTGAACTCCAATTGTATTTTTTTCCATTTTTAGCAGTTTATTCAGGTTCTTGTAGAATCCAAAATCCCAACCCTATCACCAAGTACCGTTAGTTAAGGGTGTTGCCTACTGTAAACTCTGATACTGTGGTCACTCTCTAGTTCCCCTCTAAAGTATGATGAATGTTTGAATTGTGCCTTTTATCTCATCAGAACTCCAGTTGTTTGGTACTGCATGATCATAAGCTTGCAGTTCCATTTTCATCCTTTTCTTCCTTCATTTTTACTGTCCACCATTCTTTCCCACACAAATCTCTCTTGCCCTTGCTCCTTTTTGCCCCTGCCCACCAGATCCAGCATTCCTCTGGTTTCTGTTATTTGACAGCTTCTGTTTTAAGATTACTTTTAAAGATTGTAAATAATTAATTGTCAAATTCTTTAAAAAATGACTTCATGAGTTGCAGTTGCTGGGCAGGAACTGAATCCAAAAGGCGGTGTTCTTACCAGGTGCTTCATCCTTGGTTAGCCCAAGGGGCACAAGAGTTTAGTATCATAGGCTATGTCTAGACTGCAAGCTTTTTTTGGAAGAAGCTCTTCTGGAAGAGATCTTCTGAAAAAACTTCTTCTGAAAGCACATTGAAAAAGCAATCTGCTTTTTTGAACGATAGCATCCACACGGAATGGATGCTATCTCACATTTAAGATGAGATTACTATGGACGGAGTGGTCACCAGGGCACTTGTGCTTTTTCTTCTTCTGTCGAAAGAACTCCCTCTTCCCCGTCCACACACGCCTTTTTTCGAAAGAGCTCTTTTGGAAAAAGGCTTCTTCCTCGTAGAAAGAAGCTTACTAATGTCGGAAAAAACCCTCTGTTCTTTCAATTTTTTTGAAAGAATGTGATTGCAGTGTGGACATAAGTGCAGTATAGACACACCCCTAGTCCGCACCAATGCTGGCTGACTTCCAGGTCAGTGCAAAGCACCAGCTATATCGCCAAATAATTTTGTACTGGAAAAAAATCTCCCATTGAAAAGAATGGATGTAAAACAGCGTTTATCTGTCAATTTGCATCTAGCAGTTAGCTATATGTTGCATGCATCCAGTAAATCATTACCAGGCTACATAAAAGCAAAGCCTGTTCCTCCTGTGGAATCAGACTCCTATTGGAATGTTTTACCACCTACCTGCTATTGAGATATACACCTAACTATCCATCACAACACTTCTGTTGAAAAGCCAATATTGGCCAATGAGTTAAGCAAAGAGCTCTTCCCCCCCTGCCCTGGCATAGTTTTGCAAAAGTTGTTTTTAGGAATAAAAACTCTATAACATGCAAATAGTTCCTAACCTCCTGTTTGGCTCTCTCACCTCTAGTCTTCCTACTTTGCAAAGCACAACCACTTTGGGGAGTGTCCACAGTTTGAAAGGATGGATTTGTTTTCTCACTCAAGTTTGAACTTGAACACTTTTCCCAAAGCACACTATTGAGCTTGTTTCCCCTTTATTTGCCCCAGCTGCTCCTCTTGGTTTTACAGTGCCTGATAGTGATCCCACTGAGATCAGTAGCTTAAGCTCCTATTAACTACAGTAAGAATAAGCACACAAAGTTTGATCAACTGGCATCTATAATGTAATTCAGTGCCTTGCGTATATTTCAAAGTTTTTCACAATGAACACAAAAACCTGGGTTAGTAATTTGATCATTTGTGTTCTATGTGTGTAATACTGCCATAACACTATTGAAAATCACCTGAACAGTTTATCCTGCTTGACCTTGATACCAAAGTCCAATCCGATATTAAATGGACACTATTGATTTAAATACTGAACTCGTAGATTTATGGTTCATCGCAGTGGAAACATTTGAGTTGAGGCTCAGGCCAAATGGCCCTCCTGGCTTCCTCTCCATCTGGCCCTACCTGTGGGTTGAGGACTTGTTCAGAAATAGAAGCCAGGACTCCATAGTCCAGCCCTTAGTCATATTCACAGATTACAGATCTGACCTCCTGAATATAAAATAGTCCATAGGAGTTCCCTAGAAGAAGAAGAATGCAGAATCCATGATGGGCTGTGTGGTATAAATGTTTTATGGGTGCTGGTTTGGGATGAGTTGCATTATTCATAAGGGGCAGCTCCAATTCTCGCTAATAATTTTAAAACATTTTATAATTATGTATTCACCTAGCATAGAAAGCATGCACAGAGCATATTAAACACATGGAATGTTCTCTGGGCCTCTGCCCAAAAGAATGACCAGTCTAACACACACATACAATAATATATGGGTCACATTTCAAGGATGAGCAGATATAGTGGTCACTGTATTTCTGTATCCCAGTGAAAATGAAAACCAAGTAATGGCCAGACTATGGCTGTAAACTGGTGGGTTGAATTGGCGATAGCTGCCAGAGACATTGGAGTCTGCCAAACTCTCATTGACTTCCGCTGAGCCAATATTCCACTCACTGTGCCTGAGGCAGTACAGTTTTTCCTGAAGCATTGGGTGAATACGCACAGCAAGGGCATCTGCTACTAGCATAGTGCAGTATGTGCTTCCCTCTTTCCCATGCTAGCCAGTGTGAAGGAATGATGAAATTGTATTGCTCCTCTGAGCAGTATAGCCCACTCCCCATCATTTCAATGTAAAGAGCCAATGACTGGCTGTATTGAGAAAAGTTGAGTGGAGTACAACTTTCCTCACTTTCTCTTCATCCAGCCTCTTTTGTGTGCCTACACAGGGCCGTGCACAATTTTGAAGATAGATAGTGAAATCTGGAAGATATAGGGTAAAATCTTGCCCCACTGGAATCAATGGGAGTTTTGCAATTGACTTGAATGGGGCCAGGTTTTTACCAATAAAAGATAAATATCTACCATGCTAGAGAGTTTGAAGTTTTTATCCTCATCTCAGACATGCAGAGAAGCTGATTTTACAAGATGGTCAACAATGAATGACAGTGCTTTGAAATCAAGATTGAGGCTTTAATGTGCTTTAAAAAAAGTAAGTGAACTTAGTATGACTATATTTCATGAGTTAAAAATATTATGTGCAATTATTTCAATTTTTTATTTCATCGAGCACTTTAATTAAACTTTCATAAAAGTGATATTATAAAACTCCCATGAAAGTATGTAAAGACCAAATGAAATCAGTTCATTTTCAGTGCCTTTGCTTTCCTGAGACAGCTAAAGTGTTACTAAATGAAGGACAGATTGTGAAGACGGGAATATTTAAGATGAGCTGGGTGACAATTTATAATGGTTTCATGAAGTTCTAAAACAAGCAAAAGTATCAGAACCAGTTGAAAAGCTTATATCCTTACCTGACTTTATACAATCTGAAGACTTGCAAACACCATCTGAAAAAAAGTATGGGGCAAAAATTCAAATCTTTAATTTCCATTTGAAAATCTTACCGTATAGTACTCTAAATTTTAATTTCAGTGTAACTGTCATTTCAGAATTGAATTTAAAGGCAATGCAGACTGAACAATACTAAAATTGTAATTCATTAAGGGCCTGATCCCTTCAAACTTGTATACAATTGAATATAATGCTAACTACTATGTCCTTTTGGTATCAATGGGATACTCACAATTGTTAGTCAACTGGTAAGCAAGTGGGAATCAGGCCCTAAGATTGCTAACATCTTCATTTCTTTAGGGTCATGCACTGCTTTTGATCCTTCTGATGGAATTCTTATTGACAACAATGGGAGCCACACAGCAGATCAAGAGCCTTAGCTAGGAAAAATGGACTTTTCATGCTGGTACAGTAATAATGTACAGAAAGCTTTCCCATTTCACTTATGTTTTCCCCAGCATATTTTATATGCTATAATTTATTTACCCAGTGAAACACAGTCTGTAAACTACAGAATTAAGAAATTAGAAGAAAGAAACATTCTGTTTCTTGAAGTAAAAATTGTTGGAAAAGGAATGTTATAGAAAATCAGAACTTTAAATGAAATATTAAATTTGAATGAATTTTAAAATCTCAATTGACCATGTTATGATCTTTAGGGACTTTTTTATGGTCAGCTGCCAGTAAATGGCAACTGTTAATCAGTTAATTTTATACAGCATACTTTATATGATTACAAAAAGTATATCATAGTAGAGACAGGCAATTAAATTCTTGGCTGAGCCTCTCTAAGTCAAATATTAAATTGTTTTACACTTTAACATAGAATTTGAACCTACCTCACTTCAATGATTTTATCTTATTCTACCAGGTTCATTATATTCTTCAAAACATTTTTTGCAGAATATTAACAACTTTAATATTCAAACTGCAATGAAATAAACATTCACTTACCATCATATGTTGCATACAGGGCTATCATTGTGATAGATATAATAGTTAGAAGAATTACTACAACAACTAGCCCTATTTCAAGGGCGCTCCATCGCAGTTTTTTCTTTGGTTTTGGAGTATTCATTTCAGTTATATCCATCTGGCTTTCTGACTTGCCCATAACCCAGATTCTGAAAAGGAAAAAGCTAAATTCACTGAGCGCCTAATTGAATCATATTTCCTATACACATCCAGCCGTTTAATTCACCAGCTACTAGGATGTTGTTTGTGATCAGCTGTAGCAAAAGGGGGGGAAAAGATTGTTTTGTTTACAAATCTGAGTAACATCTTAGTCATGAAATTAAAGCAACTATAACCACGCAGCTGTTTTTTTTGCCACTCACAGTTCACAGGACAGTTCTTCTTTCACATATATAAGACATCAAAAAGGAAAGAACACCGACCCATGCTTGGTTTTAACAACCTTATGATTTAATCATAAATCCTGGTACAAAAGTTCACAGTCAAGCAAAAGGTAACTGTTAGTGTCTGAATAAAAATTAACTTAACATTGTGATCTTTAATCTAATGCCAAAGGTCAAATATGTTGTTTTTGCCTAAGTGGCATTTAAAAAAAATCATTTCAGCAATTAAATATTGAAGTGTTGAGGTTATGACTAAACAGAAGCAAGAAAAATGGGCTTTGTTCTGGACTTAATCCCACTCACACTGAAATTAATTGAAGTCTTTATGTTAATATTAATGGAAGTAGGATTAGAACTGCTGATCTAACTTTAGATGGATGTAAATTAGGAATAACTCCAACGAAGACAGATAAAACTAGTGGAAGTGAGATCAGGTGGTAGGATATGATTATGGCAATAGACCTTTTGTTTGTATTTCTTGAAAGGCTGTTGTTGATTTACCCCTTATAGTGCTCTGATATATCCACTCATTGCCTCCTTATTCAAATATTGTCCCTTCATTACCTCTGTTCCTGCAATACTGGGTTAAATTCTCCTGGATGCAGGGTAATTTTCCCTGCCACCATAGAATGGAACTCTTGACAGTCACAACCCATAGAGTTTTTTCTTAAGATTGTTTTATCAGGGGGTAGAATTCTTCCCCTGCCCTTTCTACTCTACTGGGAAGAATACTGGATTTCCAGGAGCAGGAATATTGGCTGTCCTCAAACCCTCTGGTCTCACCCCCCAAAGTAACCAACAAAAGACACAGCATTAAGTCTGTGCCATCAAGTCCTCCTGCCTCCTTCACCATATCCAGAGGGACCCACCTGGGGCATCTGACCCAGTGATCCTCCTTCCCATTATCCAATCAGGATTAGCTGGAGGCAACCTTCTCAGCCTCTTGACATTATCATTCAATCAGCCCTGAGGCTTGTACTCTATCTATATATTATTTGCTCTATTGCTATTGATGTTTGGTCCTGCTTCATCTCTGTCCTCTCCTAGCACCAAAGACAGTCAGTTGCACAGCCACACATCCTTCTTCCCCTTACACATTGTAATTCTCAGTCATTCCTACTCTTTTCTACCTATGATTTCATGTTCCTTTCCTTTTAATTTTAAGATCTCTGCCCCCCAAACCAATCCTCAATAATTAGTATTTGTAATTTAAATAAAATCATGTAAGAGAATCCAACAGCCTAGAACTAACTTCACTGGGGGCTATGACAACAACAACAATAATAAATAAATGACTAGGATGATATGTCCTCCTATTGTCTCCCAAGTTTACTTACAGTTGCCAGACAGCACAGTGCTTACAGGCTAACCTGATTCACAGCTGTTCCCCTAAGGGATAGTTCTGGAACCACAGAGCAGTGAGGCATAGGTCTTCTATAGGTGCCTAGAAGACTGGAACCCAGCATAGCTTGTCTAGCCCCTAACCTTCCAAACATATAGGCCATGTCTACACTGGGAAATTATATTCAATTTATTAAATTTGACTTATAGACTCCTAATTTAACAAATTTGAATTTCTGGGTCTTTTGACAGGTAAGTATTGAAATTAGTCTGAGACATGCTCTGTTAATGCGGACAGAATAATGGAATTACTCATAGCCCCAGGAAGCACTCTGGGGCGCTATCAGAGGCCCTCCAGGGGGCAATTAGTTTGAATTAGTGGCACTGGAGCATCCACACGAACGTTATTTTGGACTTACAAGTTCAGAATTAGCATTACTCCTCAAGAAAAGCAGGAGTACAGTATTTGAATTCCACAGTCCCTTATTCCAGAATAATGGAATTATAAGTATTGTGTATGCACCATTTACAAATTTGAATTTAAGGGAGTTATTTTGGACTAAGGTTCTACAGTACACCAGATCAAAGAGTCTTACCTCCCAGTCCACATGGGCCTGTTTTGAAGTGAATTACAGGCTTTCACCAAATAAGTTACAGCTCTCCATACATAAGAGTGGAATCCCATAGAAAATGTATACACAAATGCTTACATTTGGGAGAACTGGCCCCTGTATTAAACTGTGATATCTTATTCACAGGTAAAAATAAGAAAGCAATTTAAAAGTTGTACCTTTTCACCTCCATACACAGCAAGGCATAAGAATTACTTTTTATATATATTCAGAGCTGATGAATGCTCAAACCTGTCTGAACACTCTCATCCTAAATTAGAATATTGTTCACTCTTCTGGTTTTGGATGTGTTTTAATACTCTGGAATTGTGGCTCTTTGGGTATGTCTACACAGCAGCGTAGAAAGAGCGTGTCTATACTTCAAGCCATTACTTTGAAATAATGGTGAGCTGGAGGACTTCTTACTCCTACTCTTGGTAACCCTCATTTTACTATGAGTAAAGGAAGTCAAAGGAAAAGTATTTTTCCTTCAACTTTCTGCTGTGTAGACAGTGCCAGAAGACAAGTTAAGCTATTTTGACTTCAGCTACACAATTGACGTGGCTCAAGTTGCGTAGCTTATGCTGACTTTAGCCTTGCTGTGTAGATGTACCCTTTCAGAGCTACAAGATATACTGTATCTTACATGTGCAAATGTGCTTCTTGCAGTCAGTAAGTAACTTTTCCCCACTGAAATAGTCTTTTTGTTGCTGCAGGAGTGTTCTTATTTAAAGATATCCCACTGATTCATTCTTACTTTTAGTTCTTTGTAAAACCTACAAAGTCTGCATTAAAGAACACCTAGTAAAAGCCTCTTTATGTGTTAATTGCAGACACAACAAAAGCCTAGGGGTAATTTAAGCAGATATGAGCTTAGGTACTACAGTTTTATTATGTTTCTCTCAGTGCCCCTGTGATCCTCTACCAGCTGCTCACTAAAGCTTAGACAAAACAGACAACCATAATTATTTTGACTGACTGTGGCCTAGGTGGCACAGTGAGTTAATGCATTAGCTTTTCACTTCTGGATGAGTATGTTTAAAACTGATTTATAAAACTGATTTCTGAAACGAGCTACATGTTATCAATCAACTCTCTAAAGAACTGCATGTGCGTGTACCAAACATACCACATGCTTCCATATGAGTTAAAACTTATGGCCTGAGGAACTGAGGAGAAGACACAGCTGGAGTGTTGCAATAATAGTAGGATAAAATTAACAGAGATGACTAGCGAATGCCTTCAGCCATCATTCAGATAAGTATGAACTCTTGGGCTAGGGCTACTATCGCCTCTACACTTTATCAGACAAGCAAATGTATACCTGCTGCAACAGCCATCACCATTTACAACTGCAGTTTGTTTTTAATTGAAAAGTGAACATAAAAGATTTGTTACAGTCATACCACTTTAGCTTGTAGGGTCTGATGAAATCATAGCTCAAATAGATGGCAGTTTGATTGGTTATGGCATACATACCCTGTAAGCTACTGTCCATCCTTTGCATGAGATGTAAAACCACACTTGCAAAGGTGTATAACCAGAGTCAGTTGCAATCCTTTCAACAGGATGACTTATGTAAGTAAAGGATGCAGGATAGGTTTCTTTGAACACTAAGCTGGATCTTTCAGGGTGCTTAGCTAGGAGCTGGATGTGCTCAGCATCTCACTGGTGGCACTAAGATTCTTGCAAGTTAAAATCCACAGTGATTTAATATGGCCTTTTATGAAATGTGTAATATCAACTTTTATGTAAAAGTCATTGTGAAAAAAGTAACCAAATGCCATCAAAGCATTATCAGCATTGTTGTAAATTACACTGGAGTCCAATGAAGGAAAACATGGTACTTGAAAATAAGATAGGTATGTATGTTTTCATGATGTCAGAGGTAGCAGGAGGAGAGCTTAACAACATAAATCTAGATTGTGTTAACTATATGCCAAATAAAATTAAAAATCACAGTCCATTGAAGACTGTGTCACCATAACATCAAAATCTATAACATTAAAATGAGATGGTACTACAAGAGGCTACAGGGCATGTTGTTTGCTGAAGAGAAGGGCAGCTAAGTAACTGTGCACAAGGAGGTGAGATAAGAGTTCAGCAAACTGAATTATCTCTGTGACTATCTCTCTATTTCTCCAGTTGCATCTTTTCCCTGCCCTCCTCCTCCTTCCTGATCCCCAGAACCTCTCCCTTTCTGACCCCACTTTCCTCTTCTCCCCTTCTCTCCACATCCAGTCTCCCCTTCTCCAGTCCATGTGCCTTTGCCCTGTCTTCTCCCTCTGCCAGTCCCGCTGCCCTGTTATCTCCTCTGCCAGCCCTGCTGTCCTGTTTCTCCCCTGCCAGTTCCACTGCCAGTTCCACTTTCTGTCTTTCCCCCTGCCAGTCCCACTGCCCTGTCTCTCCCCTGCCAGTCCCACTGCCCTGTGTCCTCTCCCCTGCCAGTCCTGCTGCCTTGTCTCTCCCCTGCCAGTTCCACTTTCTGTCTTCCCCCCTGCCAGCCCTTCTGCCCTGTCTCTCCCCGCCAGTCCCACTGCCCTGTCTCTCCCCCGCCAGTCCCACTGCCCTGTCTCCTCTCCCCTGCCAGTCCCGCTACTAGTTCCACTTTCTGTTTTTCCCTCTGCCAGTTGCACTGTCCTGTCTCCGCTCCCCTGCCAGTCCCTGCCCCTCTCTTTCTCCCGGGACTCACCAGCTGATGTTCGGCGAAGTTCGGCGCTGATGTAAATAGACACATCACCGACCAATGAAAAGGCGAAGGCAGCCTTGGGTGTCCCCGGCTGAGCAGCCGCCAGGAGCCGGCGGGAAAGCGGCTGGGGAGGCAGAGAGGGGCACAGGCTGCTCCCGAGGCGCTAGGCTCAGACTCCGGCTGCAGCACTGCCAGGGGCGAAGAGCTGCGGCATCTCCAAGACATCCAAGCCCAGCAGAGCGCTGCCTCCTTCCCGCACCGGCTGCGGTGGGAGTTTGGCGGCGGCTGCAGAGCCAGGCTGGGCTGGCGGCAATAAACCAGCCCGTGTCTCCTGGCAGCCGGCGGAGCAGTTCTCGGGGGAGCCCGCGACCGATCGCACAAGGGGATGGGGCAGGAACCCCTCACTGTCCCCGCGGGGGCTTAGCCAGGCGCTCCAGCCACGGCTTGGTTAGGGGGAGGGGGAGGGGTAAGGAGGGGGCGGCACCCGCCGGTCAGCGCAGGGGAGCACGGGCCGGATGGAGCCAGTGCCCCATTTCTTGACCCGGGACTTGGGGCAGTAGTCGGTCTGCTCTGTCTGGCGCGCGCGAAACACACACACACACACACACACACACGCGCCGTCTGCACAGTGACACCTTCCTTCACGGGGGTTTCACGTCTTGCAAAGGGGGGGCGAGCAAGGGAAGTTCTGCCGTGCACAATGCCTGGCTGGCGCCCTGCCTTTGTTAAATGAGTGCAGCCACCTCGCTTCTCTGCACGCCCCCCTTCCCCGAGATCCCGGCTGAAGAGGGAGAGACAGGCAGGAGAGACTTTTTGCATCCAGAAGGGGGCTGGATACAGAAATGGCCCTGAACTCTTCTCAAGATTCTCTGGCAAACTAACCATCCGGGGCATGTGCGTGTTTGCCGCCTTGCTAGTAGAAATCAAACTACTTGCTACATGATTAAAGGCGGTCGTTTAATTTCCGTTCCTAACGTGCTAAACAGACAACTGATAGATTTTTAATACTATCCCCACAGTCCCTTTCCTAGAAGCCCAGATACTGTTTCAGGGATGCAAGTGCCAACTTGAAATTTCTCAAGTCTGATAATTTAGTCGCACACCTCGGAGGCAAACTTTCTATAATGGAGAAGGGTGCACATTAAGAACTAATTTTCTTTCTGCATTGTGCAGCAAATGGTTCCAACCCATCAGTGAGACAAGGGTGTTTAGCCTACAATTAAATAGAACAGCCTGTTAGGAATAAAAACTAACAGAAGTTGGAATAGACTGAGCAGAGAGGCAGAGATGCATCCAATGAAGGCAAGAAAAGGGCAAATTCAAAAAGTTAACAAAACAGAGATGTTTAAATCTAAATGCAGAGTAATACCAACCTTATTCTAATCTTTTCTGGAGACTTATTAATTCAAACATCTCAGTTTCAACCTCTTATGCATTAGGCTTTCATTTGTACCACCTTAGTTATTACAGCCAGCCATCTGCTTCTATAGCTATCCATCTTTCTACTGCCTTAAAATCACCCTTTGCACTGTCATAATTCCTACCTTCTATCCATTAGCCTTCTCACAAATGATGATGGCAGGCAAATAATTTAAAAACATTTTAAAATGAATCTAATTATATGTGTTTGGTAGATTTTCCCTCAACCTTCTGATAGTTAAAGTTCCAGAAGTACATACAGGGAAATCAGAGTGGTCTTACTTAAAATGAGCCTCGCGGTTTCATTTTTCAGAATGCTATTAGGTGAACAAAAGAAGTGCCAAATATATGGGGCACATTGCAGAAGGAGGAAAGTAACTTTCTAATTTGTTCAAAGAGGACTAAAATGCCTGAGTCTGCATCCTTTATTTGTCCCTTTGTTTTGGAGCCCCTAGTTTGTAGGGAGTAGGGGAGAAGATATCACAAGCTAACACATATAGGGGTTAATCAGTTGCATAATCATAAGAATATAAGAACGGCCAGACTGGGTCAGACCAAAGGTCCAGCTAGCCCAGTAACCTGTCTACGGACAGTGGCCAATGGCAGGTGCCCCAGAGGGAGTGAACACAACAGGCAATCATCATGTGATCCCTTTCCTGTCATCCATTTCCAGACAAACAAAGGTTAGGGACACCATTCCTACCCATCCTGGCTAATAGCCTTTGATGGACCTAACCTCCATTAATTTATCTAGCTATTTTTTTTAACCTTGTTAAAATCCTATTTGTCTTCACAACATCCTCTGGCAAGGTGATCCACAGGTTGACTGTGTGCTGTTTGAAGAAACGCTTCCTTTTGTTTGCTTTAAATCTGTTACCTACTAATTTCATTTGGTAACCCCTGGTTCTTATATTATGGGAACAAGCAAATAACTTTTCCTTACTCACTTTTTCCACACCACTCATGTTTTTATAGACCTCTATCATATCCCCTTAGTCTCCTCTGTTCTAAGCTGAAAAGTCCAAGTCTTTTTAATCTTTCTTCATATGGGACCAGTTCCAAACCCCTAATCATTTTTGTTGCCCTTTTCTGAACCTTTTCCAATGCCAATATCCATCGATCAAATTCAGACGTTCTTCCTGAGCCTTTTTGTATACAGGAATCCAGTATGAATGTAGCATCCTGCTTAAAAGGTGAGTAAAGAAGTAACAATTTGGGCATGGTGGGCCTCATGTTTGGCTAGTGTCCATTTGCACACATTTACTTCTGTAGAGCAACGCACATTTTCACCAGCTGAGGATCTCGTCAGTGCAGTAAAAGGTACTTATATGAAAGGCTAGCTAGAAAGTCTTCAGGACTATATTGGATAATCTTTTTATGTGCTGCATTTTTACAGGCAAAAAAAATCATTCAATTTATTGAAAATTAAATATATTTATAATATTTGCTTCTATTGCCGTGATGATCCAAAGAAATTACAACATAATGCTTTAACTTATATGCTGTTCTCTCAAAATATTTGTGTGCATGATCAGATTCCTGACTCTAATTCATTTTGCTCATTTGTTTTTATTAAAAAATCCCAAAGAAATGAATCACAAACAAGTTCACATTACATTTTATAATAGTTGATAATACTTAAGACATTTTATTGTTATAATAAATGGACAGTCCTCTCAAATTGTACTCAGACAAGTAACACTTACTCCCTTAAGTAGTCATTTTGGTTTCAGTTTCATATTGGTTTCAATCGCAAGAGTAAGGATTTGCAAGATCAGGCACTAAGTGATAACTTTAATTAACTCTGGGGTTATTCCCTGATAACTTTCTCTACTTCTAACAGATGACTCCTGAGTTGAAGCTGATACATTTAAAAGTGGTACTTTGGTAGTCAAGGAGAATACAGCATGCCACTTACAAAATCAAAGAGTGGAAATAGTATTAATAGAATGGCACATTGCCATTGGATTAATATCTCTGAGTTGAAAAGTACAGGTTTCTGTGCCAGCTGTTTGTCTAAGTGCAGATCTGATGGCAGTCTTTCATACCAGTGACATAATCCCTTCAAAAGAAAATGTTAAATCTGCTTCTCCTAAAACTTTACTTCCAGGTACTCCCTCCTTACCTGCCAAATCAATGTTTGCATTACCACCATCTGCATCACTGCTCTGCAGTCACAGTGTGAAGACTGGGCTAAGCCAAATTTCTGGATTTTGGGAACTATTATTCATTCTAGTCAGCAGCTTGTTAATACTAGTATAGGATATGCATCACAGATTGCATACTAGGGCTTCTGAAGTTCATTGGCATGCCTTTCTATCACAGAGTTGCTGACACTCCACAAAGTCTTAATTGCCAACTCTGATACTCTATTGTTCATCTGAGACAGGCACTGGACCAGCAACACTGGACATGAATGCATGGATGGCCACCACAAAAGGATATTGCAAAGTTAGTTGTGGAAAACCGGCAGGAACTACAGGTGCAGGTGTTTTCTTCTAGAGGTGGGCAGATCTTGCTTATTAGCATGTAATAAAACCATCGTCAGGCCTTGTGAGCAGCTGGCAATTTCATCTGTCCTATCCCTCCATGCAGTTTTAAGGATGATGACATCTCATCAAAGTTTTACAGGAGCTATGTGAGCCAAAACGTACCAATTAGATGTTAATATGTGACTAAAGCAGCCATTAATTATATGGATGACTGTGTTCAGATTCCAACCAATGAGGGAGCTATGCCATCTTCTGCCCCTCATTACTGCATGGTATTCCTCTGACAGAGCTGAGGTTTGTAGAACATTTACCTCTCCCTCCCAGGAGATTTCTTCTTGCTTTTGGACCAAGGCAGTGTAGAAGCTAATCCTTTTTTACCATGTTCTACATAGAACCATTAGGATAGATTACAGTTGCATGCCCTCTCCAACTGCTGCATGCACTCTCTAACTCAGTGTTTCCCAAATGGTGTTCCACGGAACCCCGGGGTTCCACAAAGTGAAAATAAGGGTTCCATAAGAATTCCATTCCAATAACATTTTATGATTTTTTAAAAAATAATTAATATTTAAACATTAATGAATTTTATTGAAAACAATTTTAATTTGTGTTTGCCATGATAAGTGTCCCTATGTAATGCCAGCTTAGCCAGAGAGTGGGGACAATGATGTTACTACTCTGCCCTTCGCGTAGTCAGTCAGGGTATGTCTACACTACCCTCCTAATTCGAACTAGGAGGGTAATGTAGGCATACCGCACTTGCAAATGAAGCCCGGGATTTGAATTTCCCGGGCTTCATTTGCATGAAGCCGGCCGGCGCCATTTTTAAATGCTGGCAGTTCGAACCCCGTGCCGCGCGGCTACACGCGGCACGGAGTAGCTAGTTCGGATTAGGCTTCCTAATCCAAACTAGCTGTACTCCTCGTGGAATGAGGAGTACAGCTAGTTCGGATTAGGAAGCCTAATCCGAACTAGCTACTCCGTGCCGCGTGTAGCCGCGCGGCACGGGGTTCGAACTGCCAGCATTTAAAAATGGCGCCGGCCGGCTTCATGCAAATGAAGCCCGGGAAATTCAAATCCCGGGCTTCATTTGCAAGTGCGGTATGCCTACATTACCCTCCTAGTTCGAATTAGGAGGGTAGTGTAGACATACCCTCAGTGGTGTGATCACCTGTTATATACCACCATAAATCCCCGTACTCGCTCTCAGGGTATGTCTAGACTACATGTGTCTGCCAGCAGAGGCATGTAAATTAGACTACCCAACATAGTCAATGAAGCGGGGATTTAAATATCCCCCGCTTCATTAAAATAAAAATGGCCACTGCACTGTGCCGGCTCAGCTGATCGTCGGCACAACGCAGCAGTCAAGACGCGGCTTGGTCGACGAGGAAAGATAGGGGGAGAAGCGTCTCTCTCTCTCCATCTTTTGCACGTAGTTTGAACCATCAGTTGAATGAGCTCTCTGTTCTTATTAACAATCATACATTTATTATCAGAGGATTGAATTCCTAGTAGACCTTAATTGCATTAGACAATCACCCAAGGACAGACTGTCAGTGATAGCCTCTAGGGCTTGATGTCTTCGCAACTGGCAGAACTAATTCACAGAAAATTTGTTAGGAATAATTTACAGTGGTTGGATATAACAAATCCAACTCAGCTAGTTCACTGTAAGACCTCTCACTAAGCTTTCCAAATCAAGCTGGGGCCTTCTATAAACTGTGTCAGATTAATATCCACAGGTTGTGATCAAAGATGGTTGATGCTGAGGCTTCAGGAAAGCTTTAAGCATGTTCTGCTTTATGATCTCTGGCAGCAGTTGCACAGAAGAAGAAAAGACAACTTTGGCTGAGGAGCCTGTTATCCATTTGGTAATATGAAAGCTTAGTATTTTCTTTGGCTGATTGTAAGTTATAACTTGTCCAAATTTGTGTGAATATTCATGGGGTCAGCAAAAGTCTGGCATCATGTCACCTCCTCCCAACTACCACTGGCCAAGTTACAAAACTTTGTGCCAAAGTATGGAGGTTCTAGTAATATTCAGTAAAATAGTTGTAAGATTTTTTAACATGGGCAAAACAATAATTTTTCCCCAACTTCATTCTAAGAAACTGTTGATCTATTTTAATGGAAATTAGCATGAAATAAAATATAATAAAATAAAAGTCAACTGGATACAGTCACCTGGCATGGATAATTTCAACTGAAATGATTGAAAGTTGGCAAAGGTATAAACAATTAAAATAAGGTCTCATAATGGAAATTGACAGGCAACTATAGGAGTTTCTGGCTGCACTGCCTATAATAACAATTTTCTGCACTCATTTAGCATTTTCCACTTGAGTCTCTCAAAACATTTTGTGAATGTTAATAAATTAATAATAATGAAGTAGGTTATTAATTTATTATTATTATCATTGTCTCCATTTTCCACAGGTGGAAATGGAGGCACAGAAAGGTTAAATTACCTAAGGTCATACAACATAGCTGAAAAAGAGCATGGAGCTGAATTTTCTTCTCCTGACTTGCCATATTCTGATTTTAGCTACTAAACCATGCTTCCTAAATGATCACTCTCCAAATTCAAATTTAGGGACACATTTTCTCAGTAAGAAGCTGTCAGCTCACTAAGGGTGTGTCTAGACTATAGGGTTTTTTCGAAAAAAGTGGCCTTTTTTCGAAAAAACTTCCCCTGCGTCTAGACTGCTGCCACGTTCTTTCAAAAGTAAACCAAAAGAACGGAGCAGTTTTTTTGACCACGGAAAACCTCATTTTACAAGGAATAACACCTTTTTTCGAAAGTGCTCATTCAAAAAAAGGTGCTATGTAATGCAAACTGTGCTTTTTCTAAAGAGAACATCCAGACTGCCTGGGTGCTCTCTCTCAAAAAAGTGGCTTGCTTTTTCGAAAATACTGGTTGTAGTCTAGATGCTCTTTTTCGAAAGAGGCTTTTTCAAAAGTATCTTTCGAAAAAGCCTCTTTCGAAAGAGGCTTGCAGTCTAGACGTAGCCTAATATATTTCTTTCTATACTGTCACCAGCACTGCAGCTACTTTGATTGAAATTTATTTATTTATTTATTCCTGTCTTCTTCTCAGAGTTAAATGCAACTCCTGGCTAACAATGTTGCATTCTACTATGATATTATACAGTTGTATTTTCTCCTCTACTGTAGTTAAATAAGTCTGTGGTCTGACTACTTTGCTTTATGAATTATTCAGTTAAGAAGGCAGTTTCCTCCAAATGACTGTGTGGTGTAAAGCAAAGCAGGTTTAACATTGTCTATTTTGGTATTAAGGCCTAGATTAAATCTCTCTGAGGATGCATCTCCACAGCAGGGCTCAACTCAAAATAATCTATGCAAATTGAGCTATGTCAAGTGCATAGCTTATTTCAAAATAACTTATTTTGAAATTGGGAGCGTCTACACAATATTTACTTTGATAATTCCTCTGACTTCCCTTACTCCTCATACAATGAGGGTTACAGGAGTTCTCCAGCTTGACAGTATTTCCACATTATTTCGAAATAACTGCCTGCTCTGTAGATGTGGAGTAAGTTATTTTGAAATAACACTAGTTATTTTAAAATAATGTTGCTGTGTACATGTACCCTGAGATTCCTCATGCTTCAGCAGCAGAGGAATAATCTAAGAGACTGATTGACCTGGTGATATTTGCTATAAAGCAGATTGTGAATTCATGGCTCTAGGTTCACCATGTTCAAAATTCAGAATGCCTTTCCTTGCATTTCATATGATTGCAGAATAATTGAGTTATAATCCCTGAATTCTGAAGAGACCACAGCTCTCAAAAGGTTTGTTGGAATTTCCAAATGATTCAGGCTGTAGTAGTAGAGTACTGCAAATCCCACCAGGTTTGGTGTCAGTAGATTGCTATATTGATATCATAACTGGCTCAGCTAAGTTAGCAGTCCCTGGAGTTTGGAAAGATTTGGCTGCAAACACATCTGGTTAGCCCCATGTTTGAATCTCATTGCAAACCCACAAATTTGAGTTGACATGGGTTCACTGGCTCCCTAGGATTAGAAGTTGGACTAATGACCATGTTGGAAAATACAGTTGTAAACAAGGGAGCAAATAAAATAAAGATAATGACACACACACACTTTATACATGGAGAAGAGGAGATACCACATTGGGTAAGCATAATATAAATGCAGTGAGAGAGAACATGCACATTGTGGGATATTGTAATAATAAGGGCACTTGGCAGATGGCATGATAACATGGGAGGCAGGTGCTGTCTGCTGGTGATTAGATTAGAGCATGGTTTGTCTGGGGGAACATTACCTACTGGATAGCTGGAGCAGACCAATGGAACTGTAGAGAAGGTTAGGCATGGCTGGCACAGGATATATTGGAATTAACCAAACCAAGATTTTGAGTCAGGGAACTATTCTCTCAAGTAATACATATAATTAGGCTAAATAATAATAATAATTAGTTTTCCACAAATTGATGGAATTAAGGATAACAACATACTGGCCTAGACCACTGCCCAAGGCTGAGCTGAAATGTTTATTTTCTCTGACTTTTCTGTCTGGACAAGCAACGGTAGCTAAACCATAGCCTACAAAACAAAGTAGTATAGTTTCTGCCTTCCCTTCTGATTGATTACAGTAGACTCCACCAGTGAGAAACACTGGGGCAGAGGTCTCCAACCTTTTAAACCATACGATCACTTTTTGAATGTAAGTGCTATCCAGGATCTACCTCAAACCTAGATACCTTTGCCCTGCCTTCTTCATGCCTCTTCTCCAAGGCCCCGTCCCTGCTCACTCTGTCCACTGCACTGGGGAATGTCTATATGATTTGTCTCCCTTCAGAACTGAAATGAATGATACCTTTAAAGTCTCTGGGTATGTCTACACTACAATGTTAGTTTGAACTAACGGACGTTAGTTCGAACTAACATTCATAGCCGCTACACTAGCGCTCCGCTAGTTCGAATTTGAATCGAACTAGCGGAGCGCTTAGTTCGAACTAGGAAAACCTCATTTTACGAGGATTAAGCCTAGTTCGAACTTACTAGTTCGAATTAAGGGGTGTGTAGCCCCTTAATTCGAACTAGTGGGAGGCTAGCCCTCCCCAGGTTTCCCTGGTGGCCACTCTGGCCAACACCAGGGAAACTCTATGCCCCCCTCCCGGCCCCGGACCCCTTAAAGGGGCACGGGCTGGCTACGGTGCCCGTGCCAGGTGCAAGCCTGCCAGCACCCAGCCAGCAGACCCTGCACCTGGCACGGCTCGAGCCAGCCACCCAATGTCCCTCAGCCCACCCCCTCTGCCCGGGACCAGGCTGGCGGCTCCCGGGAGCTTGCCCTGGACCGCAAGAGGCGGGCACCTTCCTGGGCTAGTGCGGACATCGTGGACCTCGTCCACGATCTCCGCACTAGGCACAGGAAAGTGGCCGTCTAGGGCAGGAGAGCTGCCAGCCTGGCCACCCAGGAGCAGGTGTGCATGAAAATAAAGGGGGTCCACTGAGACCCCCGACCCTGAGCCCTGAGCTTACAATGGCCGTCCTGGGTCAGACCAAAGGTCCATCTAGCCCAGTAGCCTGTCTGCCGACAGTGGCCAACCCTAGGGACCCTGGAGGGGATGGACCGAAGACAGTGACCAAGCCATTTGTCTCGTGCCATCCCTCTCCAGCCTTCCACAAACTTTGGGCAGGGACACGACTCCTACCCCCTGGCTAAGACTACTCCATGGACCCAACCTCCATGACTTGATCTCACTTCCCTTTAAACTCTGTTCTAGTTGTAGCCTTCACAGCCTCCTGCAGCAAGGAGTTCCACAGGTTAACTATTTGCTTTGTGAACAACAACTTTCTCTTACTAGTTTGAAGTCTGCTACCCATTCCTTTCCTTTGGTGTCCTCTAGTCCTTCTTTAGGGGAACTCATGAAGAACTTTTCTGTGTGCACCCTCTCCACCCAACCCCTGCTTTTAGAGACCTCTATCCTGTCCCCGCTCCATCTCCTCTTTTCTAAGCTGAACAGTCCCAGTCTCTGTAGCCTCTCTTCATATGGGACCTGTTCCCAACCCCTGATCATGTTAGTTGCCCTCCCCTCTCCCAGCCTTTCTCTTCCCCTCTCCCACCTTCTTTTCCCAATCTCCCCCAGTTTTGTTCAATAAAGACAGAGTCAATGTTGGAAGAAACGTTATCTTTATTTTGTACATCAATAAGAAGGGGGGCTAGGGAAGGGTAAGTGGAAGGAGGTGAGGGAGGAATGGGGTACGAGCCCCCGATGGGGAGGACTGGGCTGGCTCTGCGGGCTTCTGGGGGTGGAAGCTCTCCTGCAGCCCCCCGATTGCCCCCTCTCCCCAGATGGCAGCCTGCGGCAAGTGCAGCCGGGCTGATGGCCGAGTGCTGTGATGTGCCCAGTGTGGGTACTCCGGGCAATCCAAGCCGGGACTGCTTTGCAAGCAGGGCACCCCTTAGAACTGTCTGTCCGGGGTGGGGGTCGGGACCCTTTAAGAGCAGCCCTCGGCTAGCCTGAGACAGCATCTCCACGCTCTAAGTCCTCCTCTTATGCCCTGCCGGCACTGCTTCCGGCCATCCTTAAGCCCTGTTCAGGGTCCACTCAATGTGGACTTGCTAGTTCGAATTAGCAAAACGCTAATTCGAACTAGTTTTTAGTTCTAGACGCGTTAGTTCGAATTAGCTTAGTTCGAATTAACTAATTCGAACTAAGTTAGTTCGAATTAGTGCTGTAGTGTAGACATACCCTCTGTGGGGTGGGATAAGGCAAAGAAACTCCTATTCCCTTTTGATAGCGTGTTCACAGACTCAAGCAAATTTGTGTGAACCATGTTTAGTTTCTGAATGCAGGCTGGGTTTGATCAAAAGACGTGTGTGTGTGTGTGTGTGTGTGTGTGTGTGAGTGTGTGTGTGTGTGTGTGTTGTGATTCAAACTGAATGTGTTACATGGCTTAGCCTTTAGTAGGCCCTAGTTCAGGGGTGGGCCTGCGAGCACAGTAGGAGCCTCAATTCCCTGCCTGCCCCACCTCCTGATGCTGCTCCGAGCAATTTTCTGAATGCTGCAAGCCTGGAGGGAGAGGAAGAGAAGCTTTGTATGCTACTCCCACCCCCCAGAACAATCTTGCAGCTTAGTTGGTTTGTGACCAATGAGAGCTGCCTATTTGGAGAATAGGCAACACATAAAGATCCCTTTCCCTCTCCCCCTGAGCATTCAGAAGAGCACATATGGCCCCCTCCTTGCTGAGGAATCTGCTGGGCAGGGCTGCTGGTCATGAGCCTCCCAGGTAAGCGCCTCTCAGCCAGAGCCTCCTTTTAGCACCTCAGCTCCTCCCTCCCTCCAATCCTCTGTTCCCTCTCCTGCACCCCTACCCCATTAACCCAGACCCTCTGTATCCTTGCTCCTTCACCCATACTCCTTCCCAGACTCTGCACCCCCTCCTATATGCCTTCTGTAGATCACAACCTCCTCTCAGACCTGGCACAATAATCCCCTACCCTCGGTCACAACTCAAAGTCCTGCACCCCCTGCACTCCTGCCACAGGTCTCAACCCCCTCCCAGACCCTGCATACCCTCCTAAACTCCTCCTCCAGGTCAGAATTCACCTCTGCACCCATGCTTCCTTCTGGACTCTGCCTCAGGTCACAACCTTTTCCTTCACCCATCCTCCATCTCAGACCCCACACCTCCTCCATTAATATAATGGAAGAGTGTGGTCCTTGGAGTAGTACCTAATCACAAATTATTGCCCACCCTGCACTAGTTGGTGAGTGTCAGAAAGAAACCAGATAGCTCTCATCAAGTAAGGGATATTACAGTGAGAATGAGTTCTCCCAGTTCTAGGATGTGTCTTGAGGGTTCTGGACCTGAATCACTGGAAATATTTTAGCTATATTGTAGCTTTGTCCAGGGACCTCTTCTTGTAGTCAGGGGGTTGATTTTTAGAGGTTGTGAAGTTAGAGATGCATTCAAAAGGAATGGCAAATCCATGAAATGAAACTTTATTCAAGTGTGTAAACTGAAGATTCAGCACCTAGCATCATGTACGCTGACTTTATATTTGCAAATTCAGTTATTCAGGGAATCAGGGAAACATTTTGAGAGATTATTCACAATACAAATCAATCCAGGACACACTTACTAAGTACCTGTTAGACATGAAAATGAGCTAACAATGAAACATAAAAGGGTAAATTTTGTGTTGATCTTAGCTTTATTAACCTAGTTGAGAAGGAAAATGTTGATGTCTCTTAAGGAGTTTTCTACTGAGTACTTATAGAATAGGTAGGAAAATGAAGCTAAAACTGTGTATAATGAAGAAACTGCTTGTTAAAAGAATACTATTTCTACAAAGTGCTAGAAGAGATTAAATTATGGAAGGCTGCCTTGACTCAGACACAGAGGACATGCATGGTTAGGCTTTATAATGTGCAACATCATATGGTACATGTTTGACTGAAGAGAGTAGTTTTTTATTATTTAAATTTAGATTTTTTTGGTTCAGCTGCTTGGTACTCACAACCGCGCATGTAGTATTTTCCAGCGCTAGTCCTCTGGTATTATACGTTGTTTGTATAAAAAATGAACACCACTTTGATATTATAGTTGCTCTTGCTTTGAGCTCTTTTTGTTTGCTTTATTATCACTATTTATTGAACTGAACTGTACACATAGACACTAGCAAACCCGGAGCAATGCCAGTGTCTTATCTGCTATATTAACAGTTTCAATTGTTGCAAATTCTCTCTTGTGTTATGTTAATGGACTTTTAAATGCTTATCTGTTGTATAATAGCTGGGTACACACAGTGTTTCATGCTGTATTTACAGTGCTTGGCATGTTAAAGTTAAGAGTTAGAGCATGTCTACACTGCAGGGCAAAAGTTGAATTAAGATAGGAAACTTCAGCTATGTCAATTGCATGGCTGAAGTTAAAATAACTTAATTCGGCTTTTGGCACTGTCTACACAGCAGGAAGTGGAAGGAAGAACACTCTTTCTTTGACTTCCCTTACTCCTCATGAAATGTGGGTTACAGGAGTCAGAGTAAAAAGTTCTCTAGCTCAACATTATTTCAAAATAACGGCTTGCTGTGTAGATGCGCACTATGTTATTTCAAAATAATGTCAGTTATTCCAAAATAACGCTGCTGTGTAGACGTTACCATTGCCCAAGACTTCACAATGGCAGGGAAATTATTATGTGAGATGTGCCCAGAAAATCCTGACAAGTGACTCACGCCCGTACACTACAGAGGAAGGCAAAAATCAGCCTCAATGATCACTGCCAATCTAATTTGAAGAAAATTCTTTTCTGAACCCACATATAGTGATCAAGTTGCATTTGTTCCTAATTATGCAATGGTCAACTGAACTTTTATATTGTCTTCCTGCTCCTCTGTCCCCTTACAATCAGAGGCCACTGTTATTGTGATGTTTGGATTCTATTCTTAACTAAAAGCTTTGAGATAATGTATTTAAATTATACCTTAGCTGATTTGAAAGAATGTATATGTATATTTTCATTCCTGTTATATTTTTTGGGGGGGAAGGGGGTAATATTGATCTTTCATGCAATCTAATGCATTTCAAATTAAACAAAAAATCCTCTTTGCTATTTTTGTGCATACAAATTGTACTCCTCATTTCTATGGCTCCTAAGCCCTGTGGACTCTTTGACCCTAGTAAATATTGTGCTTGCTTTTTGTAATGCTCTGCTCTTTTCAAGACTTAGCAATTTTAAGTGCTCAGAGCTGCATGCCAGGCAGGATGTGTCTCTTTTTCTCTCTAAGGGCGGATCTGTTTCTGCTTGCTGCATCTTGAATCAGACAGGCTGAATACCAGTGGTTATCAACAAAATCTAGGGGCAAGAATAGGCTAACCTATTGCTGCTTCCTTAAATGGTGCATCTGGAAAAACACCTTTTTGTAACATAGGAATTTGGCAATAACTCATTTGGCTATGATGATATAGAAAAAAAAGTATTTTCTTGTGCTGCCTTGGGTGGCTGAAAAACTGATTTCAAAGAACAAGCTTAGCAAATTCAGTTTGTCTTAAAATGAAGTCTGGTCCAAGTACATTCTGCCTTTTAAACACCAAAATAATTTGTTTTATGGATGGGGGAATGTAGTGCACTAATATACCTGGACTTCAGGAAGGCTTTTGACATAGTCCCACATGACATTCTAATAAACGATCTGGAAAAATGTGGGCTTGGAGGAACTATCATTAGATGGATATATAATTCATTAAACATCTGCAAAAATGGAAAACTATTAATGGAGTGATGTCAGATGGGAAGGAGGCCTTAAGTGGGAATCCACAGGGATCTGGTCTTGGTTGGGATTGATTTGGTCTTGTTACGGTGTTGTTTCACATTGTTGTTAATTCCCTGGCTATAGGAATAGAATGCATACTGATCAAATTGGCAGACAATACAAAGCTGGGTGGGTGTGCTCACAAACACTTTGAAGAATAGGAAAACAATTCAAAGGCATCTTGATCAATTGGAGAACTAGGCTATAGACAACACAATTAAATTCAAGGAAATGTAAGTTTCTACATTTAGGGAAGAAAAAACATATGCACAAATACAGACTGGGAGATAACTGGCTTGGCAGCAGCACTGTTGAGAAGGATCTGGGAGTTATGGTGATTTACAATCTCACTATGAGTCAACAAAATGATGGTGTTGCAAAAATAGCAAATGCAGTTTTAGGCTACTTTAACAGAAGCAAAACATGCAAGTCATGGGAGAGGATAATACTGCTCTATTCAGTGCTGGTTAGCCCATATGTCCAATTTTGGACACCACTTATGGAAAAGATTTAAAGAGCGTGAAAAGGATCCAGAGGTGAGCAACAAAGATGATCAAGGGGATGGAGTGCAAAGTCCAAAGGAATTGGAAGAGAATTGCCACAGAAGGAGGGACAAAAGGTGACGGGTTCAAACTACAGTGTAGAAAATTTAGATTAAATATCAGGAAAACTTTCCTGATTTTCAGAACAGTTTCCTTTGTTGTGAAAAATAACCCCAGGTGGTGACCATTTCTCTCCATTCCTCTACATTCTTAGTAGAGCACAGAGAACTGCAGTAGCAACTTACTTCTATCCTTCAATCCCCATACTTTAGAAAGGAACGATTAAATCCAACAAAAACAGTAGGAAGCCGATGATTGCTCCTTCCTCTGCCTAACAACTAGATCATGAGAAAAGTGAGGAAAATCCCTTGGGCGCTCATTCCTCCAATCTAAACCAACGGGCTGGGAAATCTAATAGCTCATTTTCTTTCTTCTACCTGCCTGTTGGGCAGAGGTTGGGAAAATTTAGAGGGTAGGCCCAGTCATTGGGAGCTGGGGAGAGAATGAAGGGTGCTGCAGAATTCTATCAACATTATTAGTGTGACATTATTAATATGCAGCAGGGGCGGTCCGTGAGCCTAGGCAAGCTAGGCAGCTGCCTAGGGCGCTGCTGGCCCGGGTGCCCGATGATGACGTCACAGGGCGCTGGGGTGCCCCATAATGACATCACAGCCATTGATGGCCATGCAGGCAGGGGCGCTGATTGCACCACCCTGCCTAGGGCGCCAGCTGCTGCATCCGGCCTCGGGCCGCTCCTGATATGCAGTATTAGTATGACTTTTTTTTGGAAGAGAGAGGAAGAGTACCCCGGCAGGCCACCCTGTAACACATACACATACTACATTTACTCATAAGAGATAAATGTACTGATAAGCTGAATGATTCTACTAAACCAGGCATCAGTGAAATAGTTAATGTTGGCCTTTAAACTGTAATCATTGAGCTTCGGCAGTAACACCAGGTAAGATTAATGGAAAAATGTATCTCTCTCGTGCTGTGTTTTTCAGTCTCAGTAGGTAGCAGCGGTGGCTCATATCTGAAACTTATATTTGATTAGAAGAGCCGGAAATTTAAATAAAAATTTCCAAATGTCTAAAGTTAGGAAGTTAAATCCCCTATCTTAGGACATAAGTAAGTGGCTAGATTTTTAGAGCACAAGGTCAGGCCATTTTGGTTGGCAACTTGAAAGTCAAGAGGAGCTATGCAACAGACTTCAAAGAACGTTGGATCAAGCCCTTAATTAGATGCCTCTGTATGAATTAACTTGTCTAATTTTAGGCACTCGGATATGAACATTTTGGCTTTTTATGTTTTTTTAGAGACCCCGAAGAAACTAGTGTGGGCTGTGTAGTGTCCATTCTTTTCCACATCACAGATCTATTGCTGGAAGAAGCATGACTTAGACTTGATTACACAAGAATTCTTACTGTGATTTGGAACTCAAAGAGAGAGGGATTTCCTTTCTCTCCACCTTCCCGCATTTTTGTACACAGGATTCATGCCGTGCAATCCTTGTATTTTGTCATCTGGCATAAAAAAGACCCAAAAGAATTTGTTCAAATTATCTCATTGTATAGGGATGTGGAGCTAGCTAATCTGTGACATGGAAACAGATCTCATTTTTCTTTCAGTCTATGTGCTTACATCATTGGAAAGGGGAAATGAGATTTCAGTGTAGGTTTTAAACACAGTGTAAAAAGTATGGGTTGAAATTCTATAGCTGCACTGATTTGTTGCTTCTATGGGTAAGGTGTAATGGTTTGTTATTTTGTAGGGTTGTAAAATATTTGTCCAGTGCTCTAGATATTAGTTTGATACAATGTAGATATTTTTCTTCCTATAGCCAGATTCTGCACCCATTACTTACATCCAGCAGTGCAAGGGGTATTCAACATGATGAAGACTGGCACAATATAGTCCTTAGTATATGGTACATTGTAACATGGCATGACTCACTGCCACAGCACCTCCTGCTGGACACTTGGGAAATTATCTCTTCAACTCTGGAGCGCCTTCTTGCAGCTGGTGTCACACCTACTATTACCTGTTAATGTCTCCACCATTTTATGTTAGGACTCATCTCCCTCCCAGACCATGGTGCCCTCCCATCTGAGTACTGCCCTGCCACAGTGCCCCCACAGTTTAGGGTCCTCACACTCAGGGAACCCCTAGCCCCTATGCCCACCTTTGCCTCAGTGACCCTACTGCCAGTCTTCATTTAGCTTCTGCCTCAGGGACAAACTGCAGCCTGAAATGGTCACTCATCATTAGCAAGGGGATGTGGACCTGCTGCCTTCTGCCTCCCTGCAGCCCTAGTACTCTCAGATCTTGCTTCAGGCCCTACTACCAGGGAGTTTGCTGGGCCAGAGCTTCCCCCACCTCTGCCTGCCTTTCTCCAGCCCTGCTCTAACTCAGGAAGCCTCTTACTTCCCTGGCAGCTAGCTAGGTCCCCCCCTGCTGCACAGCTAGAGAAAGAGTGAATCTGTCTCAGCTCTTCAGGAACCTTTATTTATACAGCCCCAGCTTGGCCCTAATTGGCTGCATCTGCCTCAGTTGCTGGCTCCACCACTCCAGCCCTCTCCCAAGGCTGCCTTTTAACCCTTAAAAGGCCAGTGCGGGCCAGATGGCCTGTCACACTTCTTTTCCACCCATTTTTTGTATGTTTTCAAACACAACTCATTCCTTATTCCAGAATCTCAAATCTTCATCTCTACCCAAAATCCCAAATGTCTTTTTCTTCTACTAAAACCAAGTCCAAGATTTCCTCTGCTGCAGGCTCTGTCTTTCATTCCTTTTAATTTAGGTCTGGGGAGCTTTTCTACTGCAAGGCCTGGTCTTCGCTATAGCAGAAGGTCAAAGTAAGAGACGCAACTCCAGCTATATAAATTGCATAGCTGGAGCAGACATATCTTAAATTGCATTTCTGTACCATCCACACAGTGGCAAGCCGATGGGAACAAACTCTCGCATTGGCTTCCCTTACTCCGCATGAGGAGCAGCAGTATTGGCACCAATAGGGGCACCTTCTGAGTTCAATTTAGTGGAAAGATTGACTGTGGCAGGGTTGATCTTCCATGTAGTGTACATGTGCCCCCAGATGAAGTATGCTGACAGAGTGTGTATCGTATCCTGCTCTAGTGACCAGTTTGCATAGAAGATAACAGTTTACCATAGATTTCACTTCATGATTATGCTCTTTCGGGTTAACAGAGGTCACAAAACTTGCTGCAGCATGTGAGCCTTTTATTTCTGCAGTTTAAATCCTTTACAAAATAAAAGGAATGCTTTGCAAATATTCATGTCGTGCTTGTGCAGAGGCCATGGTAATTGTCTTTGCATTGTTCAAGCATCTTTTACGGTGCCATTCAAGCAGGGTTATTTCCTAAGGGTGAGCCAATTAAAGAAAGTTATTTCAACTGAAAGAGGGGCCATGCAATGTATGAAAGCTAGCCAGAATCCCTCCCCCACATAAAGATACAATGTGACAAATGGGTACTTAAAGTTGTAGGTTGTTTATTTTGTGATAGGAATTTTTTCACTCCCAAGACCCAGACTTTCAGAGGAGTTCAGCCTTCCTCTTGTGTTTCCAGTCTGCTTAGTTTCTGCTCCAATTTTCATTTTGTTTTCACATTGGCAATGTCCTCTCTCATACTCTTTTCTTCCCTTTTGACAGTATCTTCTAAGTATGAAGTGAACCAAACAATGTTCAAGGTTAAATCAAACCCTTGAACTCATAATGTTTCAATAGGCTTGTAATTAGCTCCTACTGAGAAAAGAACAGCTTCAGAATTTGCCAGGATTTTCAGAGGGATTTAGTAGCCTGCTAACAAACCTCGTAAATGTCCCTCAGCTCATGTAAGCATCAGATATTCCAAAGACCACACCACACTGAGACCAGAGAAGTTTTTGAATGAAGCTACCTCAGACTACACACAAAAGCCAAAGGAATAAGGGAAAAAAGTTAATTTTCTAGAAGGATAGTTTAAGAAAATAAAAATGAGAGAGTTTATAAGTTTTTTCATCTTAAATGGAAAATGGTGTTTTAAAACTTTGTAAAAGTTAGAGGGGATTTTCAAAAATCAACATGGAATATTTTTGCTGTTTTGGTGCCAAATGGCATCAGTTTTCTGTAGTGTTCAGGTTGGCATACAAACAAAAAAAGGTGCATTTAAAAGGTATGCCTAGCAGACTGTGCACCTCACACAGGCCTGCTGACAGGGGAAACAGAAGGGGCAGTTGCTCTAGGGTCTGGGGATTCAAAGGAGCCAAAGGCTCCTGGCCACTGCTGTTGCTACAGAGCTCCGGGCCCTTTAAATCATCACGAAAGTACCATGCTGTGTTTGCTGAGTGCTAGAACTGGGCCTCCCCCACCTGGCTCAGGACCTGCAAGGGCTTTTGATTCTCCTGACCTCCCACTATCACTCAAACTTCTCAGACACTTCGCCAAAGAATCAATGCACATAAAACAGACATCAGGCTCTCTCACAGAGAGAAAACTGTTGCTTGCCATTTCTACCAGACTGACCATTCTCTCAATGGCCTTAAAACATACACATTGCTTCAAAGAGGTTTTAACTCCAGACTTCAAAGAGAAGCTTCAGAACTGTCATTCATGCTTAAATTTGACACTTTACATATGGGCCTTAACAAAGATGCTAATTATCTCACCCATTACAAAGATAGCTTCCCCAATTATCACCCCAATGTCATTACCTCACAGACACTAACCTTCTCCCCTCACCCCTCCTCGTTTTTAAATCTGATTCGTCAATTTTATATGTGTTCACTTTTTTTTTATTGTATCACTTTGGTATATATGGTTGTGCCAATTTTCTTCCACAAAGTGATCTGAGGAAGTGGGTCTGACCCACGAAAGCTCATTACCTAATAAATCATCTTGTTAGTCTTTAAAGTGCTGCATAGTCCTGTCTTTTGACTCTGCTAAAACACAGTGTTTGTGAACAAGGAATCTCACAAATTCCCTTTTGCCTGGCAAGAGTGTGAGATGAGTTTCAGTGTTTGTCCAACTCAGAAAGAGATCTGCTACCCAAACCTTCACCCTTTTAAGACCCTCATATTAAATTTATCTGATAAGTAGCAAGTTTTATTACTGTGTTTGTATTAGGAACCTACTAATGACCATACTTGGTCAGACCAATGGTCCATCTAGCTCAGTGGTTTCCAACCTTTTAAAGTATGAGAGCTCTTTTTGAATTTAAGTGCAATGCAGGATCTACCTCAAACCCAAATACTTTTGCCCCACCTCCTTCATGCCCCTTCGCCAAGGCCCCACCCCTGCTCACTTCATCCTTCCTCCCTTCTCCATCCTTCCTCCCTTTCATTAGGCAGGGGCAGAGGGTTGGGACACAGGCTTTGGTTTTGGGCTAAGGGATTCGGGGTGTCAGATAGGCTTTGAGCTGAGCCTGGGGCAGGGGTTGGAGTACAGGAGCGGGTTTAGGGTAAGGGTCTGTAAGGGTGTTTAGGTCTAGGTGTGCTCAGGGCTAGGGCAGTGACTTGGGGTTCAGGAGGGGTTACATGACTTTGACAAGGATTCAGGATGCAGGCTCCAGCTGGACACTGCTTACCACAGGTGGATCCTGTATAGTGGTGCAGTGGGGCTAAGGGAGGCTCGCCTCTGTCCTGGCTCTGCACCACTTCCAAAAGCAGCCAGCAAACTCCCTCCATCCCAAACCCTGTTGTGCCCCCCAACCCCATTCTGTGGAGATAGAATACAGCGTGGGAGAGGGAAACAGCTCCAAGGCAAAGGGCAGGAGTTATGCAGCAGTGAGGGGAGGAGCAGCTGAAGTACTGCACTTGACAGCCTCTTGGCCAAACCAGTCAATATCACCTCTCAAAGGCTCCAAGATCTACCAGTAGATCCCGATCTACCGGTTGGTGACCACTGATCTAGCTCAATGGCATGCCTGTGTTCTGACAGAAGCAAGTACCAGATGCTTCAGAGGGAATGAACAGAACAGGGCAATTATTGAATGATCCATCCCCTTATCCATTCTCAGCTTCTGGCAGTTAGGGTATGTCTACACTGCCACCCTAGATAGAACTAGGGTGGCTAATGTAGGCATTCGAACTTGCAAATGAAGCCTGGGATTTAAATATCCTTGCAGGAGGAATAACAGTAGTTCGAATTAGGAGCTTTAATTCGAACTACCTAGTCCGTGCCGTGTGTAGCAGGTAGTTTGAACTATGGGCATTTAAAAAATGGCGCACACCTGGGAACATGCAAATGAAGCCCGGGATATTTAAATCCCGGGCTTTATTTGCAAGTTCGAATGCCTACATTAGCCACCCTACTTTGAACTAGGGTGGCAGTGTAGACATACCCTTAGATATTTATTGACACCTGGAACATGGATTTATGTCCTTGACCATCTCAGCTACTAGCCATAAATGGAAGTATGCTCCATGAATTTGTCTATTTCTTTTTTGCACTCAATTATACTTTTAACCTTTACGATACTCCCTGTCAATAAATTTCTGACTTTAGTTATCTCTTTTTTAAGATTAATAGTCCCAGTCTCTTTGATCTCTTCTTGCGTGGTAGCTGTTACATAACTTTAATCATTCTTTGTTGCCTTTTTCTGTACCTTTTCCAAATCTAATATATAATTTTTGAGATGGCGTGACCAGGTTTGCATGCCGTATTCAATATGTGGATGTAGCAGGGATTTATAGTGCGGGATTATATTTTCTGTCTTCTTGTCTATCACTTTCCAAATGGTTCCTAACATTCTGTTTTTGACTACTGCTACACATTGAGCAGATGTTTTCAGAGAAATATCAGTGGTGACTACAAGATCTCATTCTTGAGGGGTAACAGCTAATTTAGACCCCAGAATTTGTATGGGATAGTTGAGATTATGTTTTCCAGTGTGCTATACTCTCCATTAAGACCATGAAAAAGTAATTAGCCCGATCACATTATTCCTGACTGCAAGGGCAGACCTCCACCGTAGTTTTACTGTTCAGGAAGAGAGTACAAATCAAGTTTTTTAACTGTGATCTAAATGCCTAGCCTACTTCTTTGTGCTGCAGGTTGAAAATAGCAGTGTGTGTATGTTAAGATAAAAGGATAGAAACAGAGCAAAGAGTGGCATCTGAGGCAGCATGACACTGCTTTTTCTTCCAATTTGGGCATGGTCCAAACTGCAAATAGGCTCTTCCTCTTTCATTTCCAGTCAATGCCCTGTTAAAAAACCAAAGTCACAGAGAGAAAAGATGGAGAACTTAGATGACAAACTGTCAGAGTGTGACTTAGATTTGAACTGTCTATATCTGTGTTCTGACTCAATGTGAGATTGAGCTGTAAAACTTGGATCCAGATCCAAATCCAGACTTTTCCAAGGTTCAACAGAGAGTGGGATCCAGGGTTCTGATTTGAGCCTATTTCTAGTTTTATTGTCCAACCAGACTTTCTTGCTGATGTATATGTCTGCATTCGTTCCCACTGAATTCATGCCTCAGAATTCTTAAATGAAATGAAATGGGTGTAAATGAATGACAAATCACTAAGCTTTGCTTCAACTACTAGCAGTGCTTCAATTCACAATGTGTTTGTCATCTAAGATGGCTTTGCATCCAAAAAAAGTGCATTTAAAAGCTGTTGCAGTAGCCACTCCATGTATACCTTTGCTTCTCCATAACTGAACTGCTGACATCCGTAGTACTGTGAACAGGCCTAATACTATTAATATATATATATATTTAAGAACTAGTGCGCCTGTGTAGTGGGGTGACTGCTCCCTCTACCCAGAAAGGGTTAAAGCAGACCAGAGGCAACCTGAGCAGAGGCCCAGCCAATCAGAAACAGGCTTGTAGGGAGCCAATCAGAGGGCAGCTTATTGGATCAGCCCTTTTATGAGGACCTGCTCAGCAGATTAGAAGACAGTTGTGTTCTGTCAAGCAAGGGTGCAGGACTGGCTCCCAGTGATGGAAGAGCACCTTCGTAGAGCAGTACTGGGCAGGCTTTGGGGAGTTAGAGAGTGAGTCTCTGGCCTGATACTTCATAGGCTGTGGCTTTGATACTGGACCAAGGAGGTGGAAAGGGTTACAGGAAAAGAGGCCCAGGAAATGATAGGCAACAGAGGGCAAAGGAGGAGGGCAGGCAGCTGCCAGAGGGGCTGAGGGCCAGGACCCAGAGTAGCGGTTGGGCCTGGGTCTCCCCCTTCTCTCTTGCACTGCACCCAGCCCATGGAAGAGTGGCCTTTATAGACTGTGGCTTGTCCCTGAGATGACAGGCTAGACTGGGGCTGCAGTTGGCCAAAGTGGCAGACGCCCAGAGCTAGAAGATGGAGAGAGCACAGAGTGACAACGGGTGAGACACCGACCAGAAAAAGGCGCCCTGCTGAGAGTCAGAGCTAATTCTGGAATGACCAGCAGGAGGTACCACTGTGGTGAGTTGACCCCATTACAGCCTGATACTGAGATACATAGGACAATATTAGGGTTTTTACTTAGCTATTGGCCTATGCCTTGGATGTATAATGAAACACAGCTAAAGCCATAGATCCAAATTCTATGCTCATTTACATAGTTCTTCTGTTACCTGCAACTGACCACTACAGTCCTTGGAGTTATATTGGATTTACACTCACAATCATATAACTGGGGGTAGAATTTGGCCCTTATTATTTAAATAGTAGTAGCAGCAGCAGCAGTTTATAGTTCATTGTGTCACACTGTGAGCTCCCAAAATGTAGCCTGAACTATAAATCTGAGGAGTGTCTGGAAAATACAATTGCTGTTTGAACATCAAGCACACACTGTCCCTTCCTCTTCCTTCACTGAGTTAGTTTTTAAAAGGCCAAAAGCTGCTGTTGAGATAACAAGGACTAAAGAACTTACAGCAGGTGGTACCGACTGTGCAAGTATAACTCCAAACCAAAATAATATGGCACCCAGCTGTGGAGAAGCCTAGGGGATCTGAGAGTGACTCGGTTAGGAGGAAGTGAAAATAGAGAGTCTGGCTGGAGCCTTAGCCTTCCAGAAGTGTGTTACTATTTTCTCTTAATCTGTGAGAGAGCCCCGGGGAATGCCATGGTTAACATTAAAATAACCTCCTGGCTAGGCAGGAAGCAGATATATTCAAAAATATTCATGAACCAATTAGACAATCTCCATCCCAATATACAGCGAAATTGCAGAACAAAGCTACGAAACATTGTGTCAGACAGTGGGGCTCTCAGTATGTTTTGACACATAGAAGTTCATAAACATTATAAAACCATGCCATGCCATACATGCAGCTAAGAAACAGCCATATTAGTAGTAAATATGCTACAGGGAGCCAGGAAACACTACTGAGTTTGATTTCTGCCTATGCCACTTATTAGCTATGTGGACTTGAGTAAGTCAAGGTAATATTGCCCAGAAATAGCTGTGAGGAGGTTTCTGTTCTATGTCTGGCTCTGCCACTGAACCACAATTGTCTTGGATATGTCATTTAACTGCTCTGTGTTTCAGATTCCTCATCTATAAACTGAGAAAGATGGGACTTTTACTGAATCTACCTCTACAAAGCACTTTGAGGTCTAATGGGGGATGTGCTAAGTGTTAGCAGTAGGAAGTAACAAGTAATGATATTTTAAAATTATTAAAACATCTCTGTGTTTCAGGTTCTCCTCTGGTAAATTGGGGATTGTAATACTTATCTACCTAGGGTGTATGAAGATAATTCTTCACCTTTTGTGGAACTGTAAAAAATCCACATTTTAAACCCCAAGACATAGCTGCTTTATGTTAAAAGCATGAAATTCATAGAAATTTTATGTGGATTTTACTGATAATTGCTGTCAATTTTGTGAAAATAATGGGAATTAACACAGCACTGTGCTGGACAAAGTTCCATACATTTTCACAAACCATTTACCGGAGGTATCCTGGAAAAAGTTTAGACATAGCCTCAGTGGGATAAAGGAAATAGATAGGCAATAGCTAGTTGCATGACAGCCAAAGACTTTCCAAAATATTATCTTAAACCTTTTTGGAGTATTGTAGAAGTGGGGGAAAGATTATGATTCCAATCTAGTTTTCAGTGGCATCATATATGGGAGATTGATTCTGCTTTCCTACTGGTTCTATGCCCATGTAACTCTATTGACTTCAGTGAAGTTGCTCCTGAGGTAAATGAGTGATGGTTGCAAAATAATATTGGATCCACCTTAACTACACTTTTACTATGCCTTATTCCAGGTGTATGTCCTCTCAATATTGTAATTCTTTATACAATTTTCAAAGAAGTGATCTTTCTAGCTAAAGTTTTCTGTTTTTATTTTTTGCATGGAATTATTAATGTGTCTTCGGCAGTTTTTTCTTTCACTGAGTGAACCAAAATATGTACAGACATTGAAATCATCTGCTAGAAGATATCCAATAGTATGCTCACCCTCAGGAAAATCCAACATAAGCTATGCCAGACAGTTGAGAAAGCAAAGCTCATGTGTGTGTTTGTTATTGCACAATGAACTTAGAACAGTACCAGTGATAAAACCAAGGGGAAGATATTGAAAACTATTCCCTGCTTTTGCTTAGTCTTTCAGAACAGATGGTATAGTTGTGCTGAGGGTTGTGTGATCTTGCTGTAACCAGAGGTGCATAGTGCAGAGCATTCACCTGAAAGTCAATGCTAGTGGTTGAAAGAGATGTGTTGTAGAATGACCATTAGTGAGCTCTGAAGCTCGTAGAGTTGTTTCTCAATTTGTCCACATACATAAAGTCTACTCCACCTATGCTGCATTCAGCCTAAAAACAGATAGATAAAAAAGAGAGCTAATATGCAGTAAGCTGACTTTATGTTTATCTTATTCTGTGCCAGTCTTCTCCACTCAACCCAACATGGTTCTGAGTAAGGTGTATGTATATGGACAACTAACTCATTCTGCAGATTTTTCCCCCCATCCGATATATAGCGTATGTCAGTGGTCACCAACCAGTAGATCAAGATCTATTGGTAGATCTTGGGGTATGTCTACACTACAGTGCTATTTTGAATTAACTTAATTTGAAATAGTTAATTCGAATTAAGCTAATTCGAAATAACGCATCTGTACACAAAAACTATTTTGAAATAGCGTTTTGCTATTTTGAAATAGCACATCCACACTGAGTGGACCCTGAACCGAAGTTAAGGCTGGCTGGAACCAGTGCCGGCAGGGCATCAGGTTTGGACTTAGTGTGTGGGGCTGCTGCCTGAGGCTAACTGAACTCCGTGCTTAAAGGGACCCTACTCCCACCCTGGACAGACAGTTCTCAGGGTTCCCCGCTTGCTTGTCTACCTCGATGAGGGACAGCAAAGCAGTCCTGTCTTGGAATGCCCTGAGTGCCCGAACTCGGGACACCACAGCACTCGGACACATGGAGCCAGAGGTGCCCCTGGGCATGCCGGTCTCGTGGGGTCGTTGCCATCAGTCCGGCTGCACTTGCTACATGCTGCCATCCGGGGGATCCACCAGGGGACTGTCAGGATTCAGGAGGCCCTGAGGGAGAGTGTCCACCCCGAGGAGCTCTCAGAGCCTCCCTGGTCCTTCCCACTGGTGGCTCGTGCCCCATTCCTCCCTCACATCCATCCACTTACCCCTCGCTAGCCCCCCTTCCTGATGTCAAATAAAAGACACGTATGTTCAAAAATAGAAACTGGATTTATTGAACAATACTGGGGAAGGAGGGATGAACCTCTGGGGAGACTGGCAAAAGGAGGTGAGAGAGGGAAAGAGAGAGGATGGAAGAGGGGAGGGGGAAACCTGGGAGGAGGGAGCTGGAAGGGGGAAGCAAGGGGAAGAAGGGGCAGGAGAAGCTCAGGGCTCAGGGTTAGGGGTCTCGCCAGACCAACTTGACTTTCATGCTAACCTGCTCCTGGGTTCGCATGTGGCCTTGGTGGCCAGGCTAGCAGCTATCCTGCCATAGACGGCTGCATTCCTCCATCTAGTGCAGAGATCATGGACGTTGGGGGTATCCCCCCCAAACCTGAATAAGGTCCATGATCTCCACCCTAGACCAGGAAGGCACCCACCTTCTCCAGCCGCTGTCAGGCTCCTGGGAGCTGGAAGACTGCTTCTGGGGAGCGGTGGAGGGCTGGCTGCCAGTGGCTTGCTGGCTCATGTTTTGGGGCCACTGGGTCTGGGGCCCTGGTGGTCACTGCTGGCTTTGGGCTGGCAGGCTTGGAGCTGGCACAGGTACTGTGGCCAGGGTCTACCCCTTTAATGGCTCCAGGGCTGGGGGAGAGGAGAGTAAGTTTTCCTGGTTGTGCCCAGAGTGGCCACCAGGGCTCCCTGGGAAGGGCTGGAGACCCCCTATATCGAATTAAGTGTCTACACAGCACTTAATTCAAAATAGCTATTTCGAATTTGGTGTTACTCCTCGTAGAATGAGGTTTACCAAATTCGAAATAAGGGCTCAACTATTTCGAATTTATTTTGAAATAGTGGTTTGCCTGTGTAGACGCTATTAAAGTTAATTCGAAATAACTCCTGTTATTTCGAATTAACCTTGTAGTGTAGACATACCCTTGAAGCCTTTGACAGGTGATCCTGAGAAGTTTGGCTGGGAGACTGTCAAGTGCTGGCACTTCATCTACCCCTCTCAGCACTGCCCTGCTACTCCTACCCTCTGCCTTGGAGCTGCCCCTCACCCCAGGAGCCTCTTGCTTGCTGTGGCCATCTATGGCAGGATAGCTGCCAGCCTGGCCACCAAAGGCCACATGCGAACCCAGGAGCAGGTTAGCATGAAAGTCAAGTTGGTCTGGCAAGTTCTGATGTCAGGGTGCCTCTTCCCCTACCCTCTAACTCATCTCCATGGAGTCATGGAGGGCAGGGATGGAGAGAGTTTGCTGGCTGCTTTTGGGAGTGGTGCAGGACCAGAGTCTGGAGGTATTCCAAAATAGCTACCCTGTGTCTACACAAGCTGCTCAGTATTTCAAAATATTTTGAAATAATGGGCGTGCTATTATGGCATTCTGGTAACCCTCATTCCACGAAGGTTAAAGTATGTCTCAATTTGCATTATGCAAAATTGCATATCTTATTTCGAGTTTAGAGTGCTATGAAGATGCACCTTAAGAGAACAGGAAAAAGAACAGTCATTGTCACTTATAATGTTTCTGGATTCAAATTTCGAGGAAGATAAGGAAGTGGCTGGATAGATTTTGTCAGGGAGTTTTCTCAGGCATAAGAGAATGTGATGGGATATATAAACTCCAAACAAGGCATAGAAGGGTTAACAGTAGCTAAAGAACTTTATTAGCCTTACTAGTGTACCTGAAGTGAGTGGTAGGCTGAGAGAGGAAGCTAGCACAGGGAAGTACTGAGCAGTCAAAGGGAGAAGGTCCAGGAGGAAGGTAGTCTTGTATCTTCTCCTCTGAGAGGAGTTGCAAAAGACAGAGATAAGGAGATTCAAGAAAGCTTCAGGAGACAATTCATTTTTTGGTGAGCCTGGGCAAGGACAAAACTCAAGAGTTAGAGTCAGAATCCTGAGAATAGGATGGTGGGACGAGGGGAATTGGAAGAGAGACTAGAATTTCCCACGGGGATGGAAGTGGTCTGGAGATTGGTTTTTTGTTTGTTTGTTTCTTACTTCTCAGCAGAGACACTGGGACTGAAGAGAGACTTGAGGGGCAAAATACATTTGAGCAGAGTATATGATTTGTCTGCTGTGGTGGACATTATTTAGAATTCTAAGAACAATTGAACACTGACAGTGTTGGGGCTTGAATGTGACTAGGCCAAGACACCACAAGGCCATATCACAGAAGTCCTGAGGGAGGGCCACATCACTGAAGTTATAGCACAATGGAATAATGAGTCAGTTACAGAGAAAAAGTGTGAAGGTATTTCAGGGAGAAGGTGACTGTGATGGCTTAAAATCACAGAAGTCCACTTAGGTTTGTCCCCTGGCATGCTGATCATGCCACTGATGCTGCCTTCCTACTCTCTTACCCCATGTAAAAGTGTTACACAGCAAAAGCATATTAGGTCCACCCACTTTATCAATGAAAGAGAGCTATGCGTAGGGTTTGCTCCCTCCTTAGGTAAACATTATTTACACAGTGCTTGAAAGCAAACAAAATTGTTTTTATGAAGCAAAAAAAAAAAAAAAGGGATTTAAATGGTTGCAAGTGAAAACAATCAGATCAAAGTAATTTGCTATATTAAAATGAACAAATGATTTTTAACTAATTCTAATCCACTAAGCAATTTGTTACATGCAAATTCATACCCTAGTAGGCTGATCTTATTTTAAGTAAAAACTTCAAGTCAAAGTTAACCTTTACTCTGACTTCGATCTACAGCTTCTTCAAAATTCCTTGACTTTAGCTGGCCTTTGAAACTGCCTGGCACAGCCTAACAGGAAACAAATGACTGACTGCTTCCCATTGCTTAAATAGACTCTACCTCTAGGCAGTAACCCTTTGTTTCACACTTCCCATCCCCATGGAAAAATACCAGGTTCAAGAGAGATACCAGTACCAGAAGTCATCACATGTCTTTCTAGGACCAACCACAGTTTGGGCTTATAGGACATACACCCGTGGTCACCAACCAGTAGATCGCGATCTACCAGTAGATCTCAGGGGCTCTAAGAGTAACTCTTGAGCCCTCTCTGAACTGCGCACCTGTGCAATACATTTACATTAGATTTCCTCATTTGAGGAGCAGCTACTCACCGAGCAACAACACAGGTGAGTAGCTATGAGGAATGGTGGGAGCTGGGAGGTTGGGAGGGCTGAAACACCCCAGCCAGCTGACTGCAGCTTTCACCTGAAAGAGGCTGCCCCGCACTCCAGCTGATTGGTGGCTTCTCCTCTGTGTCTGCCCACGTGGAGCTTGGTGCACCCTGGCTGAGCGCCATGGCCAGCTGGCCAGGCAGCCGCTTCTCTTCCCTCCAGCCTGGCTGCCCTGCGCTTAGCCCAGGGAGGCTATGTCTAGCTCCAGCTGTGCTGGAGCAAGCTTCCCAGGCTGAGTGCAGGGCAGCTGGGTGGGAGCAAAGAGAAGCGGCTTCCTGGCCAGTTAGCCATGGCACTCAGCCAGCGTGCACCAAGCTCCACGTGGGTAGGCGCAGAGGGGAAGCCACCCTATCAGCTGGAGCACGGTTCAGCCTCCTCCAGACTGAAGGCCACAGCCAGCTGGCCAGGCAGCATCTTCTCTGCACCAGCCCACGTGGAGCGTGGTGCACCCTGGCTGAGCACCACTTCCAAATGTTAAAAAACCTCTTCCAAATGTTGGAAAAACCTTTTTAAAAAAGCAGCAGTATAAGGATTGGGGATAGCAAGTGATGGAGAGGAGGAGAATAGAGAGGGTGGGGCTTCAAGGAAGGGGCGGAGCTTCAAGGAAGGGGCGAGGCAGTAGATCTTGGCTTGGTCTGTCATTTAAAAAGTGATCTTGGGTGTAAAAGGTTGGAGACCACTGACATACACGAACATTCTCAAGATGGTGGTCTGAGTACTGAGTTGTTAAGTACCAGAGTATCAGTATGCCTCTCATTAGCACATTTAGAGTTATAAACAGATCCACACTTCATCTTTCTAACTTCACATATAAGTATGATACATGCACAAAAATAGGATATACACATTCGGCAGACTGTACTATTAACATTGGTAGGTTATATAAGGTATTTTGTCAAAAGCATCTTTGAGTTATGCATACTCATGTTCATAAATCAATTTTCATACAGCACAGGGAGGCCTGTGACTGTAACTGATGGGTAACATGGACTGGGAACATTAGAGGAGTGGTGTTGACCAAGAGGATGCTGTGCTAAATTACAAGATTAGCTAGTTGGAATAGGCTTAATTGTGAAGGACCTTAAAGACATTTGGGTGGAATCATATGCTTCTCTTTCCAATTGGATCTCTATATTTCATATAGAGATACCAGACCTGGCTGACTTTCATATAAATGCAATCTGCAATAGTAATGATAATAACTCCAAGCTTCCCTTTTGTTCAGCCAGAATACTCTTCAAAGACCTTACCCTATTTAAGTGATATATTAATGCAGAATATTTTCCAAAACGTTAACTTTAGGGGCATTTGTAATTGGTCAGATTCTATATATACATGATAGAACTAATGATTCTAAGAAATGATAGAAACAACAATAATAATAAAAATGGCGGATATCAAGAAGGCAGACTTTAGCAAACTCAGAAAGTTGGTAGGTAAGATTCCATTGAAAGCAAGTCTAAAGGGAAAATCAGTTCAAGAGAGTTGGCAGTTTTTCAAAGAGACAATATTAAAGCACAAGGGTATGTCTAGACTACATCCCTCTGTCGCCAGAGGGATGTAAATTAGAATAACAACATTGCAAATGAAGCTGGGATTTAAATCTCCTGCACTTCATTTGAATAAAAATGGCTGCCACATTTTGCTGAGTCAGCAGTTTGTCAGCAAAAAGCAGCTGTCAAGACGGGAATTGGGCGACAAAGAAAGCCTTTGTCATCCGTTCCTGTAAACCTTATTTTACGAGGCATAAGGGATCTGCCAGCAAAGGCTTTCTTTGGATGTAGTCTAGACATACCCCAAGAGCATATTATCCCACTACATAGGAAATATAGGAAGTATGGCAAAAGATTATGTTGGCTTAGCCAGGAGATTTTTAATTATCTAAAAATCCAGAGTGCTCTACAAAAAGTAGAAATTAGGTCAAATTATAAATGATGAACATAAACAAATAACACAAGTACGTAGGAACTAAATTAGAAAGGCCAAAGCACAAAAGGAGATAAAAACTAACTAGAGACATAAAGAGTAAGAAAAAATAATAATTCTATAAATTCATTAGAAGTAAAAGGAAGACTATGGACTGGGTAAGATTCAATAAGGGAAGGGGAAAGAATAACAGAAAATGTGGAAGTGGTGGAGGTATTTTCTGACTTCTTTGGTTTTGTTTTTTACCCACCAAGTTTGTGGTGACTGGACATTTAACATAGTAAACGCCAATGAAAATGAGGTACTATCAAAAGTTGAAATAGGAAAAGTACAAGTTAAAATTATTTAGACAAATTAGATAGCTTCAAGTCATCTGGGCCTGATGAAATGCATCCTAGAACACTCATGTTAGACCAACCTGATAGCTTTCTTAGTCAGGGTAACAAGCCTTATGGATAGGGGGAAACGGTGGACATGGTAGTTTTGGATGTTAATAGCACTTTTGATATGACCTGGTCAAACAAATTAGGAAATGAAGCTTAGATGGAGTGACTATAAGGTGGGAGCAAAACTGGTTCCCAGAGAGTAGCTAACAATGGTTTGCAGTCATGCTGGAAGACATTATGAGTGGGTTTCGCAGGGATCAGTTCTGGATCTGATTCTGCTCAATATCTTCATTAATGATTTAGACAATGGCATGGAGAGTACACTTACAAAGATTCCAGATAATATCAAGATGAGAGGGATTGGAAGTTTTTTGCAGGATAAGATTAAAATTCAAAATAATCTGGAGAAATTCTCAGAAGTAAACAGGATGAAATTCAATATGAACAAATGCAAAATACAGTAAAGCTCCATTGGTCCGGCATCCAATGCTCCGGCACTCCTGATGTTCTGGCACAATTGGGAACCCGGAAGTGCTCCAGGCAGCCTGACAATTGGAGCTGCTCTGCACCCGGCTTCCCCAATTCAGCCGCTGCTGAAACTGACCAGCAGCCGAATCGGGAAAGCCGGGGGCAGAGCAGCTGGGGTGCTGCCTGGTTAGTCCCGTAGTGCTGCCCCTCGGGGCTGCGGGACCAACCCGGAAGCACCCCAGCTGCTCTTGGGGACGCCTGGGGCAGAGCAGCTGGAGTGCTGCCGGGTTGGTCCCAGAGCGCTGAGTGGCGGCGCTATGGGACCAACCCGGCAGCACCCCAGCTGCTCTGTCCCAGGTGTTCCCAAGAGCAGTGGGGGTGCTGCTGGGTTGGTCTCGCAGCACCGAGGGGCGGCACTACCGGACCAACCCGGCAGCACCCCAGCTGCTCTGCCGCAGGCGTCCCCGATTCAGCTGCTGCTGAAACTGACCAGCAGTGGCTGAATCAGGGATGCCTGGGGCAGAGCCGGACTATCAGAAGGGGGGGCTCTGAGAGGTCTGGGGTGGCATCCCCCCCTCACCCCATCCTAGACCCCTTATAGCCCCCCCTTCCGATAGTCTGGCATATTTGATAATCCGGAACTCCCTGGGTCCTAAAGGTGCTGGATTATCGGAAGTTTACTGTACTCCATTTAGGAAGGAACAATCAGTTGTACACATACAAAGTGGGAAATGATTGCCTAGGAAGGAATACTGTGGAAAGGGATCAGAAGTCATGGAATATGAGTCAATGGTAGAACATTGTTGCAAAAAACAAACAAAACAAAAACAAAAAATTTAAAAAACCGACTATTATTCTGGGATTTATTAGCAGAAGTGTCAAAAGCAACATACGAGACGTAATTCTTTCACTCTGGTCGGATCTGATGAAGCCTCATTTGAAGTATTGTGTCCAGTACTTGGTGCCACATTTTAGTAAAGATATGGACAAACTGAAGAAAGTCCAGAGAAGAACAAAAAAATAATTAAAGGTCTAGAAAACATGACCTATGAAACAAGATTGAAAAAACTGGGTTTGCTTAGTGTAGAAAAGAGAAGACTGAGAGGGCACATCTTTCAAGTACATAAAAAGGTTGTTACAATGAGAAGGGAGAAAAATTTCCTCTTTAATCTCTGATGATAAGATGAGAATCAATAGGCTTAAATTCCAGCAAGGGAGGTTTAGGTTAGACGTGAGAGAAACTTTCTAATTGTCAGGATGGTTAAGCACTGGAATAAATTGCCTTGGGAGGTTGTGAATCTCCATCATTTTTTAAGAGACTGTTAGACAAACGCCTGTCAGGGATGGTAGAATGTGCTTGATTTTGCCATGAGCTCAGAAGACCGGTCTAGATGACCTCTTAAGGTCCCTTGCAGTCCTATTTGGGTTTTTTTCCATCTTGGTTAGTCAGCTAGCTATGAGAGAAACTTATATTGAACTTCTAGGTTGATATTATTCTTGGCCTTATTTCTCATGTGATTATTATTTTGGATATATGGTCCATTAGAGATGGAAGCAACCTGGAAAGCTATGCCTACAAAAGCGACTGGGCTACTACATCAGGCAAAGAAAGGGTACATTCTCTTATTGGGTTGACATCTTTTTCTGAAGAGGGATGAATTACACTAAATTAATACAACAAATGGTCTGGTAGCACTTTATAGACTAACAAAACATGTAGATGGTATCATGAGCTTTTGTGGGCACAGCCCACTTCTTCAGATGACCGGTGTAGTGGTCAATTGCGGAAGAACTTTGTATAATTTTAACTTGTTCTTTTCCTATTTCAACTTTTGATGGTACCTCATTTTCATTGATGTTTACTATGTTAAATGTCCAGTCACCACAAACTTGGTTGGTGAAAAACAAAACCAAAGAAATCAGTAAATACCTCCACCATTTCCATATGTTCTGTTATTCTTTCCCCTTCCCTTATTGAGTCTTAAGATACGTATTATTGCCAGGATAGCAGGAACAAGTAAAGATAAGGGTAAAGGGCAAGAATGCATAAACAATTCTGTTTACCCTAACGTACTGATCACGTAAACAGGGCCAAAGAACAAGAAGATCCAGATCAGAACCAGATCGATAACTAACAACTAAGCCCTAGATCAGCATGTAATGAGTAAGCCCTGGAAATTTCCAAACTGCCAAACAAGGCAGGAAAACAGTATTTAAGGCTGCCTCAGAGCCTAGCAAATTGGACTTCACCGATGGGCTTTGGGTACCGGTGCCTTGGAAGCTGAGACAACCTCCCACTTCGTCCGCAGCCTACCTGGGGTCCCAGGCTTGCAGGAAGGGATGTTAGATATGCCGTTTCTTTGTTATGTTGTTCTTCCATTTATGGGACACAGCTGTTAGCTGTCAGGAAATAAACTCCTTGTGTTTGACAGATACCTGTGTGGCATATTTTGTACCTTGAGAGCCCAGTGTCAGACCTTAGACTTACTCTGGCTGGCTACAACCGGAGAAGAAGTGGGCTGTGCCCATGAAAGCTCATGATACCATCTACATGTTTTGTTAATCTATAAAGTGCTACCAGACCATTTGTTGTTTTTTTCTGTACAGACTAACTCAGCTACCCCCTGAAGCTACAAAATTAATACTATTGGATCACTTCAAATTTCTGTACCATTTTTAAGGAAAAGGTTGAGGATATGCAAATGGGATATTTAGAGTTTTTTCAAGAATAGGATCATATAAAAACTGATTTAAATACATTAAAGACATTAGCTACCATTATAGCTCAAGAAAATGTTGTTTTGCACCATTTCTTAGAAATTTCAGCAAACAAATTAAGAGCTGTTACCCTTCACAACCCAGTTTTGGAAGAAGGATTAGGAGGTATGATTGCTGTTATTTCTTTGCAAAATCTTTTGGAAGTGACAGTAGCAACAGTTGAAACTTCCCTATGTGTTGAGAAATTATGTAGTCCTCCAGATGTAATTTAAGCTTATGTACAAAATTATGGCTCTATGGGAAAGTAAATCTGCTGAATGTGTCTGAATGTTTCACTCAGTTGTTGTGAAAGACGAAGTTGCCTCATGTTTTAAAATGGGAAAAATAATTTCACTTGGAAATAACTAGAGGTTGAACCTCTCTAGTCCAGCACCCTTGGGACCTGTCCTGTGCCAAACCAAAGAATTTGCCAATTCACAGGAGGTCAATATTGTCTAGCAGCATTACCAACACTTCCACTATTTATTGGTCTCTTAGAAGACAGAGTGAAATTAAAGCTAAATAACAGCCCAGAACACTGAGAGCCAGGACTAGTGGCTATAAACAAACTTTGTGGGACCTTGGCTATACCCATAACAAGTGGACATCTGGCTAACTAAAATCATGCCGGACTATGGATGTTGATGGACCAGAGAGCACCAGACTAGAGAGGTTCAATCTGTACTAATGTTCTCTATTACTGATAGAAAGACTTGGACTAGAGGGTTAAGACTCAAGCTTTTCACATATATACAAATATTAAGACTAATATTTCAGCCCTAATGTTTTATATTGTGTTAATTTTGAGAGTAAAATACTCTTAAAGAGAAATGTTTTGTTTTGTCAGTAAAAACTTTTAAGTCTGAGCCAAGAGAGCCTAAGGCAATATACAATAATATTGGATTAAAATCTAAAAATTAACCATTCCTTGCATACAGAATTATAGATCATGAGACATATGAATCATCTGCTGTTCCATTGCTATAATCTTCATGTGTATTAAACACTTAATTCTGAGATCACAGAATGAAGCATGTTAAAAGTTTTAGCAAATTATACTTTGTTCTTCATTGCCTGTTCTGGATGTGACTGACTAGCATGTTGATGTCACTCCATACAATCAGGATGAGTGCTATTGTTCTCAGATATGGTCTGTCAAATATTTTTAAAAAGAAAAATAATCTGCACTATGGAATCAAAATATATGTGGAAATGAAGTTCAAATGTATTTGTTCAGCTGCTCAGATACCTTGGTGAAGAGTGTGGTAGAAATTCACAGATAAAGTCTTCTAGTTAGTAATCACACACTAGAGGAAACATAAACAAGCATCAAGATTCCTCTGCCACTGACCATGAAATATAATCACCTCACATGCGACCCTATCTGAGATTAAACAGACTGAGAGGCTTGGAGGTCTAGTTTTATGGAGTATCAAGAACTTCTGAATTCTATTGTCATTACTGCTATTGAAATTCTTTGTGGCTATGGGAAGAAGTCACTTCTGGGCCTGTTTTCTGTTTACTGATCTGTAAATAGAAAATATGAAAATAAAAATTACCTATTTTACAGTGATGTTACAAGAATCACTTATTTAGTCCCTGATTTAGCAAAGTGCTTACGCATGTGCCTGACATTAAGCACATGAACAGTCTTATGCTGAAAGTTAAACTCATGCTCCAGCATCTTGCTGAATGTGTACCTTAAAAGTTTTTCTAAGGAAATAGTACATAGCAAGCTGGGTTGTAAATCTACAGCACACTAGCATTCTGCACACCACAGGCATGTCTACACTGTGGGGGCTGTAGTGGAATAGCGATGGTGTTGTAGCCATGCCAGCATAACTCTGCAACATAGACACAGATTATAGTGACAACGATGGTTTTCCTTTATTGTAGAAACTTCCCCCTCCTGGAACAACAGTATCTTAGGTCACGAAAAGCCCTCTTACATTGATCTATCTGCATCACTGAGGGTTAGGTTGTTTTGCCTATGGCACTTAGAGATGTGAAGTTTTTACATGCTGTTCAGTATAGTTAAGTCAACCTAAGTTTTAAGTATAGGCCAGGCCTAACTGTCCAGTCAGACTACACAAGAAAGGTTCGCTAATACTTTGAAATGGTAGTAGATTGTTATGTAGTAGGAAGTTTGTAGTATACATGGACAGGTACACATTGATAGTTAGTGCCTCTCATGTTAGGGAACTGGAGGCTTATATCCTTGCTTGCCATGTGCTAACAGTTTGACTAGCAAAAACCTTAGCACTTATACAGTGCTTTCAAACTGGAAAGTGTTCATTAAATAGAATTACTGAAGTCCACAAATATTTGGTAGTTCTGCCAGATGAGTCAAATGGAATCTCTCTCTAGGCTTTGGTCTACACTCGGGAGTTATTTTGAAATAACTCCCCTTATTTCGAAATAACAAGAGGAACATCCACCCTACCAAACCGATTATTTTGAAATAAGGGGCTGGTTATTTCAAAATAATAACTTCTGTTTTCTAGAAGGAATAACGCTTATTTCAAAATAGTGATTCTGAAATAGTGATTCATGGCTGCTCCACTGCTGCAATTTTGAAATAACTATTCCCCAGCGTCATTCAATGTAATTACTACACAGTGCTTCCTGGGACTCTAAGGGTGCATCTAGACCAGTGGTCCCCAACCTTTTGAGGTTGTCGGGCGCCAGGGGGCGGGGACACTAGCGCGCCCGGGAGGGCGGGGACACTAGCGCGCCCGGGGGCGGGCCCCCCCTTGCCGCATGCCCGGGGGCGGCCCCCCCCAGCTGCACGCCCGGGGGCGGGGGCGGGGGCGGGGGCGGGGCCCCCCCATAGCCGCGCGCCCGGGGGCGGGGGCCCCTCCAAGGGCCACGCGCCCGGGGCCGGCGCTCCCCCCGCCGAGTGCCGCGCGCCCGGGATTGGCGCTCCTCCTCCCCCCGCCAAGTGCCGCGCGCCCGGGGCCGGCACTCCCCCCCTCCCGCCGAGTGCCGCGCGCCCGGCGCTCCCCCTCCCCCCGCCGAGTGCCGCGCGCCCGGGGCCAGCACTCCCCCCCTCCCGCCGAGTGCCGCGTGCCCGGCGCTCCCCCCCCTCCCGCCGAGTGCTGCGCGCCCGGGGCCGGCGCTCCCCCCGCTGAGTGCCCAGGGCTGGCGCCCGCCCCTGCCGAGTGCTGCGCGCCCGGCGCTCCCCCCGCCAAGCGCGCTCTCCCCGCAAGCGCCCGTGCGCCATGTGCCCGGGGCCAGGCCAGCCCTGAGCACCTGGTGGGCGCATTGAAATGCCCCCGCGGGCGCCATGGCACCCGCGGGCACCGTGTTGGGGACCACGGATCTAGACTATACCTCTCTGTCAACAGAGAAATGTAGATTAGGCACGTCAAAATTGCTAATGAAGCAGGGATTTATTATAATTCATTAGCATAAACGTGGCCACTGCTTTATTTTGAAACAGAGTTTTTTCGAAAAAAATGGCAGTCTAGATGCAGATCTGTCAAAAATAAAGCCTTTTTCAACAGATCCTGTAAACCTCATTTTTTGAGGAATACAGGATCTGTCAAAAAGGGTTTATTTTCACGGATCCACATCTAGACTGCAGGGGGTTTTTTTTCTTCGAAAAAACTCTGTCTCAAAAAAAAGCAGTGGCCATTTTTATGCTAATGAAGCATGGGATATTTAAATCCCTGCTTCATTAGCAATTTCAATGTTCTGATTTGCATCCCTGCAGTCTAAATGTAGCCTAAGTTGAGGTAGCATGTCCACGTAGAGGGAGCCTGCCTCTTCCTAAGTTTGAGGCTTCACTGTAGTGTGGACATGCTATTTCAAAATGGTTATTTTGGGAGTTATTATTGTGAAAAAACTTATTTTGGAATATGTTCCTAGTGTAGACATGCCCTAGCTGATCTGAGGTAAATCTGGCTCACCTAGGAGTTGCTTTTCCCATCTATACTGCCAATCCATTCTCCATGCTCAGTTGCTACTTCAATATGATCTTTGTCATTCAATAAGTTGGCTATCAAAGTAGTCATCCCAGTCTTTTGTAGAGTCAGTTATTACCCAGTTTTCCACTAGACTCTAACGGTGAGAATTTAACCTCAGAGACTTATTATCTAGTTTGCTTTGAAGATTCCTAGACAAGACAGTTTGCATTTTTAAAATAAGAGCAATGTTATATTTTGTTTTTATAAAAACATCATGAATTTGTTATCTTTTATTAGATGATTTCCCTGTGCATTCTAGGATTCCATATTCATAGGCTATGTCTACACTACAAGGTTTTTGTACAAAAATGGCTGTTTTTGTGCAAAAACCAGCAGAGCCTCAAGCACATTTTTACACAAGAAAATTGACAGAACAGAGGGCTTTTGCCAGAGGAATAACTCATTTTTGCACTACAGCTCCTGCTCAAAAAGGCAGGTGTGGACGCTCCGAAAGGGGTTTTGTGCAAGAAACCCCTATTGGAAAAAACACAGGTGCTCTGATGGCCATTCTGTGAATGGCCATCAGAGCTGTCTTGCACAAGAGTGTCCATGCAGTGTGGATGCTTTTTTGTGCAAAAGCACATAGGTTTTGCGATGCGCTTTGAGGTCTTTTGCACAAGACATTTTTGTGCAAGAACTGTTTTGCAAAAGTCTTATTGTGCAAAAACCCTGCAGTGTAGACAAAGCCATAGAAGTGAATGATTTCTGATCAGTTTCCTCTGTTTGACTCATTCTTTTTAGAATCCAGCTTTTCTAAGCACAGTATTCCTACTGCAAGACAAAAAGGAGCACACAGTATTATGCTGATGTAGCAGAGAAAAAACAACATAAAGGGCACTAACGTTTGAAGAGCTCCAAAAAGGCATTTGGGGTGCACATGACTTGTGAGTCCATAATAGCCAAGCACCTACACAAAGTAATATATAAATGTATGTGAATTGTGACGAATGAAATAAAAAGCTTTTACAGTCAGTCTATGACTATCCAACAAAGCTCTCAGTGCAAAGAAAGGACTCAATTCTGACCAGTTTGCATTAACATTAATGAGATTACTCCTGATTTACTTTGGTATGAGATGCCCAGAATGTCCATTATGACAGTTGCTATGGTTGCTCCTTAAGGAATAATAACAGCTCTTCCATACAGGGATTTTCATTCTAAAAGATTATAGCAACTCATTATACAAATGGGCACACAGGGTCTGAGTGTATCCATGCAGGATGCAGATGAATTAGCTAATGTTCTATATAGCAATATATATATTTTTAGAAATGAAATCTCTGTCTGTCTGCCTGTCCATCTGTTTGTGCAAGAACTCCTCCTAAATGGTAACAGCAAGGGCCACCAAATTTGGGAGGCAGCTTCCTGTTACCCTAACTTAAAGCAAGGTCAGGGTTTGGTTGTGCCGCGAACACAGGAAATGGTGGGAATGGGGCTTCTCCCCCCAACATGGAAAGGGAGGAACAGAGAGAGGAGGGATAAAATCCTCACACTCACCACAGGGGCAGCAAGTGGGGCCGGGATACTGCAGAGTGAGTGGTGGAGACAGCCACACCAGCACAAGACTAACTGGTTGGGGATGGGGCTCTGCATGTTGCTGGCCATGCTACCTTCTATGGGTAAGGTTCCCCTCCCACACCCTGCAGCTACAGGGCCTGGGCATCCCCCCCACACTGCCTTCGGGGCTTCCCCACTGCTCCACATGGATGCATGGAGATTTCTTCCCTGCTGTGAGGCTCTTGTGTGTCCTAGTGATTTCCCCCTTCCCCTGCCACTTCATCCGGAGTGTGGTGATTCCCTTCATTCCCTCTCCCTTGCCTCCTCATGGGGATTCCTTTCCCTCTCCCACATGGCTCCTCATGGGACCAGGCCATGTCCTCCTTACCCCCCTACATGATGCTCCTCCTTTTATTTCCCAACAAAATTCAACCAACCACTTCTGGGGGCCTGGACACCCAATTCTCACTAAAGTTAAGTGCAAATTGAGCAGCTTTGATAGTAGCTGCTCTTAATAAACTTTGATTCATATTTGACTATTGTCATGAAGATATTCAGCCAGAAACAAATTTATCCCGGACTAGATGTTTAGGAGACAGCTAATGTAATATGGATCTGAGTCTTTGGATATCTGAGGGTACCAGCCTTCAGCTGACCCATATTTGATCAAAGTATTCAAGTAATTCTCTTTGGACTAAGATCCCTCAATCCTGTTCTTCTGCCACCTTCTTCTGATAGTTGCAAGGAAGGAATTGCTCCTCATGTGCTCTCCACCTCATGCCCCACCTCACCCATCTTCAGGAAGAGGGGCCACCCAGACTCGAGAGAACGTCTCATTTTCCACTTTTCCAGACTTAAGGAAGGTTTGAGCATTCTCATCACTTGAGGCATCAGGAGACTGGCTTGCCAGGATCTTACTCCCTTTGCAGCCAGGGAAGGCAGCCAGACCACTTGAATAGTCACTATCTTCCTCCAAGATTTGAAGAAGGGGAGCAGTACAGGTGTGCATCTGATGGGCTTACACTTCTGAACTAGCAGTATGAGGGGCAGCTCTATGCCTCTGCCTATCAGGTGGATACCAGCTGGGTATAAAGGAGCACTGATTAGCCTGTCATTCTGCCTGTGGTCTAAGGAATTATGCTCTTCCGAATCACATTTCCTGTCCCTGAATCATGACTGATCTAAATACCATTGAAAATAAATGATGTTTGAACCCCGCTGTCACCAACTTAAGTATATTTGAGTTATTTATTAGTCACTAGGCCCACCTGTAGTCATAGATTTAAATCTAATCCGAATCAGCTATCACTGTAAGGGTCTATCTCTGAAGATGGTTCCGTGGAATGAACCATTGGCCAGTATTTTAGTGTTAGTGGTAGGGAAATAAAAGGTTAACTGGTTAACCTCACTCTTAATGGGTGAGACTCATTGGTTCGGGTTAACCAGTTGGGGCTGGAGCAACTCCCCGCTCATCCTGAGCGAAAGGTTTCTCCAGCCCTACGGGGCCCACTGCAGGCAGGGACTTCTTTGGCCAGCCAGAGGAGTCCATGTATGTGGTGGGCCTGATTCGCTCCCTCCCCACAGCAGGTTACATGCCGGGGATCCCCAGAAGTGGGGCTGGCAAGGACTTGTTCACTGTGTTCAAAGCTAATATTTCTTCTGCAGAGCCCACAGCCCCTGAAACCGATAAAATTTTTAGCAGTTACACAATTATCTTTGTTAACGAATTTTTACATCCCCAGTTAGACAGGTCAACACATTGCTACAATCTTCTGAAAAATGAAACACAAAGCTGCCTTAAAAAGAAACAGCTGAAAATTCCCTACCAGCACAGGAAGAATCAGGAATGGGACGTATCAGTTTGTGACGGGGAGGAGTCAGACTACAGTGTTTTAAGGTGATCACGGACTGGCTGAATGGTCCTTGAAACTGCTCAAACAAGTATAAATTTCAGCAATCCTGTGGCCACTCTGATTTACCCCAAGAGCTGGCTATTGGATTGGGGCCAAGTGAAAGATGGCTAAGAAGCCATACATGTTTGAGGCACTTTCCAAACACAGAGGAAGATATAGTCTCTGCCCCCAAAAAGCATAGCATGTTTTTTTTTCAGCCGGCCATAACTGATGATGTGCTGTCCTTCCAAAGGTATTTTTGTTTTGGTGGCTATATCTTAATTACATTTGAAAATATGCAATTTATTTGTGGAGGGAAGGAATAAAATTGGAATTTTAAAAATGTAGATGACTTTGGTTTATATCGTCATTTTACTTTCCCTTTAACCCCCCCCCCCTACTGTTCTGACACTTTATCATAAATATTAATATTGTTTTTTAAAAATAAATTAACAGAAGGAAGACCCTGGAACTCACAAAGCTACAAAAATTCTTTCTCAATAGTGTCCCATAGTGCATAAATAGGCAATATGTATTAAATACATGTAATAATATATGTATATCAAATCCACTATAATGGTTTACAGCTATGTCCCAGATAGCTTGCATGAGCCCTGATTTGTAAACTCTCACATCTAATTAGGATTTTCCAGAGACTGGGAAGGATGGGATGGTATCACAGAAACCCAGCTGGCCTATAGTATACCTGCCCTGAGGCTCTTCTACCTCATGCTGGGGCTGAAACCAATATTGCCTAACACTTAGTAGCATGGTATCATATTCAGATTTGTGATGACTTTCTTGATCTTTCCCTGAGTGGATCTCAGATGCAGGAGAGAATGAAATCCATATTTGTCACTGGAATACCTATTTTGACTAACCTGATTTATTACTAATACCATTAGCTCACAGACATTTACCTTCCCCATCCTCCCGCATTCCCCTTCTGTTCTGAAATCTGATTTGTCCTTTTCATATGTGTTCATTTTTTTAAATTGTATCCTTTTGTATAAATGGTTGTGACTATTTTCTTCCACTATTTGATCTGAGGAAGTGGGTCTGGCCCACGAAAGCTCATCATCTAATAAACCATCTTGTTAGTCTTTAAAGTGCTACATAGTCTTGTATTTTATTTCAGCTACACCAGACTAACACGGCTACATTTCTATCACTATTCTACATGCAAGGCACTACATTTAGCCATTTGGAATGGAAATCCATCAACCATATGAAGAAACTTGCACAGATACAGACAGACATCATCTTTCTATCCAAGAGCAAGAAGATGGACATCGTACCCAAAGGACTGAAAGTGAACAATCCATTAAGATCAACATACTATACTGACTACAGTGAAAGACTCTGCCTCACACTATCCAAGAAATTAAGGAATCACCTGATGAGTATTTTATACAAGAAACAGAAAAACATCAAGAATGACATTTCTAACTTAGAGAGTCTCATCTCAAGACAAACATCCACACCGACTGACACTTTGCAAGACTTTTGTTTCACCGGACAAGAAATTTACTATACACACTTCTATTCCCTACAACAAAGAAAACTTACTATTATCAATAAACTATAGGCTGGTGATATCTAAACAGAGAGAATTCAGTCATTTTTGTAGCTCTTTTCATTATCTCATACTCAGCCATTCTATTCTTCAGAACAATACACAGTGACAATCCTGGAATCTTATTATGTAGATGGAATTTGGTAGCACCATGTTATAGGGACTCAGAATAGATTGCAATAACACAATTCAGAAATGTATTATTATACTTTTAAGTGCATCAAAATATTCACTGTATCACATCATACATGTTCACAATGAAGAAAAGATGAAGTACACTTGTATTATCATACAACTTTTAAATGTTGCTTTTGTTATATATATTACTTGTTCCCTTACCTAAAATAATATAATTGGTGTTTCCCAGTAGAGAAACTTATAGTTTCCATATAAATCATGATGTAGAAAAACATTCATGTGGATGTTTTGTGTTCACTGTAACACTCTTTCATTATGGAGCTCAGATTTTTGTAATGACCTCAAGGCTAGGAGATTTTAAAAAGTTTAAGAGACTATAATCTGAAAGAATGATAGGATTATAAAGACTCTTTTTTTCCATTCATCCCAGTTAGTTGGAAAGATATAGTCCAATCCAACAGAAACCAAGAAACACAAATACCACAGGACCAAAAAAGGAATGTGTCAGATTTAAATTAATGAGGAAGAATGGAAGCATGGTGATAGATATAGGATAGATTTTGAGGTCAAAGTGGGGTAGCACCCACATTTTTACATTAGATTTGAATTTACAAAGTGTGTTGATTGAAATTATTGTTCGCCACAGACCTGGTTTATTTAAGGTACAATTTCCCATACATTTATCTCCTTTCTTTTCAAAAAAATTAAATTGCTGATGAGTTAATCATCACCTCTTGAAATGGCCAGATACGATGAATAATTGAAATGAAAAACTTTTTATCTGAATGTAAAAAAGGAACAGAAAATTATTCATACAAGTTTTTTGTACAGTATATCAAATTCAAAGATCTGCTAACTAAGGCATGTTAATTCAGTTTGCTATTTCTTCCCACTGTCCATCTTTCTTTCATCAAATACAATTAAAATTAAATATTAAACAAATTGCTATTCACGGTAATGGAACAGGATGAACTATATTATAATTTAAGCACACCTAAGTGGACTGAGTGAACAGATCAATTTCAGTGATTAAAGTAATCACAAAAGAAAGAGGAACAGCCATCTCATAACCTAAGCAGTTGAGGGAAAGAATATTAAAAGAACAATTCCTGTGATCAACATTAAGTTTTCATTACTGCACTATTTACTAAATTTATAAAGGGGGCTCATATTTCAATATAAAAAGGGCACCTTGGTTAAACAAGAAATGATCTAGGGATATTATGTAAGTGATTTTCTAAAATAGATATTTACTTAAGAGAAAATTAATGAGTATGTTTCACAGGAAATAATGTTTTCTGTGATGCTGAAGTTTAAAGGTGGAATCCATCAAAATAAACTCAAAGAAATACCGCTGGGATACTTACATCAGTATATTAAGTGCTTACAACTAGCCATAACAATCTTTACTAAATGGTTCCAAAAAGTTGTCAACAGGATTTCTGGTCTCTGAACATAAATATTGATAGTTTATTAAGTAGATTTATGAAGAACTGAGCTGATACAGTGTTCTACTGTGCTAGGAAAGAAAATGCATGAAACTCTGCTTCCTAAAGGCCCCTCACCACTATCACTAGGAAAGGTTAAATAAGCATAATATTTGTACTGGTCTCTTTCATTCTTGGAAGACTATGTAAGTGTTCTCATTAAATATTTACTATTGCCAAATTTAATCAGCCCTATTATTTCATGGCCGTTTTAATAGCATTACCAGTAATGCTTTATACAACCATTTAGCTTCAAAAATATTTGTTACAGGCTGCTACCATAAATCTCATTGAGCATGATTTTTATTTATATTATAGCTTCTTTACATCACTCTGGCAGAATAAAGGCGATGTAACATCTACCCTGCAGAGAGCAGTAAGGAGGTCTTATGGTTAGGTATACACTACAAAAATGGTATTTAACCATAGTGTTTTAATCTGAGTTAGGTTCCCTGTGTTTTCATTCCGGTTAGTTAGCAGTGTAGATATTGGTGCTTGGCTTTTAACCTGGGTTAACAGTTTGAGATCAAGCCAATAGAGCAGCTTGCTGTAAACTTGAGTTGCTCACCCACATTAAAAGTTGAGTTGCAATGTCTTCCCTACTGTTTTAACCCAAGTTAGCTAACCTGACACTCCCTTTTTTTTTGCAGTGTAGACATACCCTGCATGTAAAAAAACATCAGGACCGTTTTGTCTATATTGTTTCTGGAGGGTGGAATGGAGATAAAAGACAGATAATCAGCAAATATGGGTGAAATACATTTGTGATTGCAATTTACAATTCTACACAAACAATAAAGCAGAAATCGTGGGGTATGTCTACACTACAGAGAATATTGAAGCTGTCATTGTTGATCTTCCAGGGTTCAAATTAGCGGGTCTTGTTAAGAGAGCTAATTCAAATTGAGAGGGGCACTCTAGTCCTGCTTCCACTAGGAGTAAGGGAAGGCAAAGAGAGAGTGTTCTCCCTTCAATTTCCTGCAGTGTGGACAGCACCAAAAGTCGAGTTAAGGTACTTCGACTTCAGCTATGCAATTAATGTAACAGAAATTGTGTATCTTATTTTGATCTTGTCCCATAGTATAGACATATCCTTATGGTATATTGTTCACTATTTTTTATAGATAGATTGAGCTGTATAGCTATAAAAACACATTCTGCTTAGTATTGATCATCAAAGTATCCAGAAATGTGTGGTTAAATGCTGGCATTTCGAGACATTTGGCTGAATAGATCCTTGACTGCAGAATGGAAATTTGGGTACCAGAACACAACTTATTTTGATATTTAAGGTAGCAGCACTTATTCTACTGTGCAAAATTATTTTTACACCATATTTATCAATATAAAAATAGATTCTATTTGGCATCATTATGTCATAATATTTTGCCTAGGATTTTGCATGAGAAATGCCTCAACAGGACTTGGCTATTTTTGTGTTCTTGTCACTTCTTTCACTATGAAGAGGAAGCTGTAATCATGCTATCTTTCTCTGGTGGTCCAGCTGAAAGCACTCAGATGTTTGGTCAAGAGTCAAGTCTGAAATTCATCCATGTGCAGAGAATCAGTACAAAGCCAGCACACCACTTATAGCCTAACTCCTTGAAATACTAGAGGCTGCAATTCCTCCAACATGGGTGTGTCTAGACTATAGGGATGTTTAGAAAAAAATGGCCTTTTTTTGAAAAATATTTATCTGCATCTACACTGCTGCTGCGTTCTGTTGACAGTAAATTGAAAGAACACGACGGTTTTGTCGACCGTGGAAAACCTTGATTTATGAGGAATAACGCCTTTTTTCGAAAGTGCTCTTTTGAAAAAAGGCGCTATGTAATACAAATTGTGCTTTTTTGAAAGAGAGCATCCAGACTGCCTGTGTGCGCTCTTTCAAAAAAGCAGTTTGCTTTTTCGAAAGTACTGATTGTAGTCTAGATGCTCTTTTTTGAAAGTATCTTTTGAAAAAGCTTCTTTTGAAAGAAGCTTGCAGTCTAGATGTAGCCTATGTGTCCATACTAAAGTCTGGACTGGAGTCTCCAATGTAATATATTTTGCTTAATCCCATGAAGTACTAAGCCCTTTCCTTTCACTCATTATGAAAAAAGCTTTTGACCACATTGAATGGGAAGTTCTACCAGGTCTGCTAGGCACCTTCTATCCCATGTGACATGGTCTTTCCACCACCCTGAAAATTTCTCTTCTCTCTTTGATTGCCCAGATAACATTCAAGTAGTTGCTGTCTCCATTTGTTCAATGTTTTTGCAAGAACTATTCTTCCCCCCCCCCCCCACACACACCATGGTGGCTCCATGCTATAGCTGTTTTGTGACCCTGAATCAGTAAAACATCCCAAATGCCCATACTTAATTCAATGGGACTTAAGCAGGTAATCAAAGTTAAGCATGTGCTTAATTGCTTAAGTGCCTATATTTGCTGTGGCTCCATGCTGCATTCTCCTGAGCCAGATAGGCAAAGCACTGGAACGCCCAGTGGCGATTTGTTTCTCCTTCCTTTTCTGCTCCCATGAGCAAGGCCTGAGGAAGCCCATAAGAACATAAGAACGGCCACACTGGGTCAGACCAAAGGACCAACTAGTACAGTATCCTGTCTTCTGATAGTGGCCAGTGCCAAGTGCCCCAGAGGGAATGAACAGAACAGGAAATCATCATGTGATCCTCCCTTGTCACCCTTTCACAGCTTCTGACAAACAGAGGCTACGGGCACCACTGATATTCATCCTGGCTAAGAGCCAGTGATGGATCTATCCTCCATGAATTTATCTAGTTCTTTTTTGAACCTTGTTAAAGTCCTGATCTTCATAATATCCTCTGGCAAGGAGTTCCACAGGTTGACTGTGCTTTGTGTGAAGAAATCCTTGTTTTTGTTTGTTTTGTTTGCTAGCTATTAATTTCATTTGGTAACCTTTAATTCTTGTGTTATGGGAGCAAATAAATAATTTTTCCTTATCTATTTTCTCCACAACAGTCATGATTTTAGAGACCTCTATCATATCCCCACTTAGTCTCCTCTTTTCTAAAATGAAAAGTCCCAGTTCTATTAATTTCTCCTCATATGGCAGTGTTCCAAACCTCTAATATGTTTTGTTGCTCTTTTTGGAACTTTTTCCAATGCCAAGATATCTTTTTTGAGATTGGGGCAATCACATCTGCATGCACTGTTCAAGATGTGGGCATAACATGGATTTATATAGAGGCAATAAAAGATATCCCCTGTCTTATTCTCTATCCCTTTTTAATGATTCCTAACATTCGGTTTGATTTTTTAACTGCTGCACATTGAGTGGATGTTTTCAGAGAACTATCCCCAGTGATTCCAAGATCTCTCTCTTGAGTGGTTTTAGCTCATTTAGTCCCCATCATTTTATATATATACAGTTGGGATTGTTTTCCAATATGCATTACTTTGCATTTATCAACATTAAATTCATCTGTCATTTTATTGCCCAGTCACCTAGTTTTTTGAGACCCTTTTAAAGCTCCTTGCAGTCTGTTTTGAACTTCATTATCTTCAGCAGTTTAGTATCATATGCAAAATTTGCCACCTCACTGTTCACCCCATCCTGCAGATCATTTATGAATATGTTGAATAGGACCGGTCCTAATAGAGACTTCTGTGGGACACCACTAGTTACTTCTCTCCATTCTGAAAACTGGCCATTTAGTCCTACCCTTTGTTTCCTATCTTTTAGCCAGTTCTTAATCTATGAGAGGACTTTCCCTCTTATCCCATGGCAGTTTATTTTGCTTATCCTTTGGTGAGGAGCCTTGTCAGAGGTTTTCTGGAAATCTAAGTACACCATATCCACTGACTCCCTCTTGTTCACATGTTTGTTGACCCCCTCAAAGAACTCTAGTAGATTAGTAAGGCATGATTTCCCTTTACAGAATCCATGTTGACTTTTCCCCAACAAATTATGTTCATCTGTGTGCTTGACAATTCTGTTCTTTGCTATATTTTCACGCAGTTTGCCCAGTACTGAAATTAAACTAAGTCTATAACAGTATTTCTCAACCAGTGGTATGAGTATCCTTAGGGGTACTCGAGAGAATTATGAGGGGTATGTCAACACAACTGAAATTTGAAGAAAACTGAAATTTTGTTTTAAGTTTTACAGTGCTTTATTATTTTTGTACTTTTTACACCCAAAAATTTTATTGCCCACCTGACTATGATTAAGTTATTTAAACAAATGTGTTGCAATGGTAGAAAAAAATTTGCGTCTGAAAACTGTAGGTACTGGGGGTACTTATAATTTTTTTTTGAAAAGGGGGTACTTTATAAAAAAAAAGGTTGAGAAGCACTGGATCACCTCTAGAGCCCTTTTTGAAAATTGGTGTCACATTAGCTATCTTCCAGGCATTTGGTACAGAAGTTGATTTAAAAGATAAGGCTAGATAAGGCAACCAGGAGGGAAGTGGAAGGGGAGGAGCCAGAGAGTGACTGAGTATAATCCCCAGTCAGCTAGCGAGGGTAGGTGAGTTTGTAGCAAACAAAAAGCTCGGTAAGTAGAAGGTGGTGAGAAACTGGCATAGACAATAAAAGGCATGGGTGATTGCACAAGTAAGGATCTCCAGTTGATTTGTGACCAAAGAAGGAGTCCCCAGGTAAGGGGCCTGAGTGAGGACCTTGTCACAAGACAAATAGGAAAGTCAGTGGAAACTCATGCTCTGCAAACAGCTGTTTTTCTTTTCCTTGAAAGTGTTCTTTTTAAAATAACCTTAATGGGACTTCTTTTTTCCCCCTCCTGTTTATGAGAAGTCCTGCAGGGATACTTTGCCAGGAATATAGGATACAATAGACAATGTTTTCACATGAGGGTGCTAAGCACTCAGCACCCTAAGGGACCTAAATAAGAGAGTGGATGTTTTGAGGTGCTGAACAGTTGGCACTGAGGTCAGTGGGAGCTGTGATTTCCCAACACGTCTGAAAAGTGTACTCCCCTCAGTCTTAGTATAATGGAACCCACCGACATGGGGGGCAAAGTGTGCGATTGCCCCAAGGCCCGATGCTCCCAGCCACCACCACCGCTTCTGTGGCAGTGGCTGGAGCTCTGGGCCTTTAAATTACTGCTGGAGCACTAGACCACCTCTCCACACACTCTGTGTGGCTCTCAGGGCTGGAGTGGGGGCAATGCCACAGTTTGTGAGGTGCTGAGGGCTGGCTGCCCTCAACCCTGTCCCTTCCATCCAGGGCCCCACCCTTTGTGGGGAGCTTGGCGATGGGGGTCTTCCATACCTTGGCCAGGGCCCACAGAAACTGTCAGCCCCCCTGAGTATAATACACATGTGAAAGTGTCTCTGCAATTTCACCACTATATCTGGAGGTTTCTAATAGTGCCAATTTTTTTCCAAAATATTCTCTTCTAGAGTTTTTCTATACTCTCCCATGGAAAAGAAAAGCAATTCCAGAAGGTCTGAAAACCTGCAATAGATTAACTCTTCAATGGTGTGAAATTCCCTGTGAACATATGACTCCAGTACATCCTCCTTTGACAGGATTAATAGCCTAGGGAATGGGGGAAGCTGTAGACATGATACATTTTAATTATAGTATGGCTTTTGACATAGTCCCATATGACTTTCATATAAGAAAACTAGAGAAATGTGGTTTAGATGAAATTACTATAAGTTTCGTGAAAAATGGTTGAAAGACAGTGCTCAAGGACTAGTATCAATGTTTTTCTGTTAAACTGAGAGGACGTATTCAGTGGGGCCCAGCAGGAGTCCATACTGGCTCCAGCACCATTCAATACTTTCATTAATGACCTGGATAATGAAGTGGTAAATTTGAATATAAATTTGGATATTAAACCAAGTTGGGAGAGGTTGCTAGCACTTTGGACAATGGAGTAGAATTGAAAATGAGCTGGAGAAGTTGTAGAATTGAACTGAAATCAACACAATGAATTTCAATAAAGACAAGTGCTAAGCACTACACTTAGGAAAGAAAAATCAAACGTAAGAGTATCTGGATTAGGAGAAGGAGCTTTAAAAAAGATTTAAAAAAAGATCCATTGGGTTATAATGGATCACAAATTGAATATCTTGACAATGCGATGCAGTTGTGAAAAAGGCTATTATTATTCTGGGATACATTGTTAGAATTTTTGTATGAAGCATACTGTGATGGAAGATAATTGTCCAGCTCTACTCAGTACTGGTGAGTCATCAGCAGGAGAAATGTGTCCAGTTTGGGGACCACACTTTAAGAAAGATGTGGACAAATTGGAGAGAGCTCAGAGGAGAGAAAGAAAAATAACCATAGAACTAAAAGGAACACTGAGAGGTCATCAAGTCCAGTCCTTGAACTCATGGCAGGATCATGCACCATCTAGACCATCACTGGCGGGCATCTGTCTAACCTGCTCTTAAAAATCTCCAATGATGGACATTCCACAACCTCTCTTGGAAATTTATTGCAGTGCTAAATCATCCTGACAGGAAGTTTTTCCTAATGTTCAATCTAAACCTCCCTTTCTGCAAGTTAAGCCCATTTTCCCCCCTATGATCAAAGGTTACAGAGAATAATTTTTCTCTCTTCCTAGTAACAACCTATTAGATACAGAAAGCTATCATCATTTCCCCTCTTGGTCTTCTCTTCTCCAGACTAAACAAACACAGTTCTTTCACTCTTTCATCATAGGTCATGCTTCTAGACCTTTAATCATTTTGTTGCTCTTCTCTGGACATTCTCCGATTTGTCCACATCTTTCCTAAAATGTCACACCCAGAACTGGACCCAATACTCCAGTTGAGGCCTAATAAGCACAGATAAGGTTGGGAAAACCTAACCTTCTAAGGAAAAGTTAAAATATTTGCACATTTATTCTTGAAAAAAGAGGACTGAGGGGGGATTTGATAAGTCTTCAACTATGTTAATGTCTGTCATAAAAAAGGGAAGTGATCAATTGTCCTGAAGGTAGGATAAGAAATAATGAGTTTAATGAGCAGCCAGGAAGATTTCAATCAGATATTAGAAACTGTAGAATCCCCGTCATTGAAGATTTCCGTTATAAGCATTTTCAGAAAAGAGCATCTAGATTGGCACGGACGCTTTTCCGCAAAAGCACTTTTTGCGGAAAAGCGTCCGTGCCAATCTAGACGCGCTTTTGCGCAAAAAAGCCCCAATTGCCATTTTAGCCATCGGGGCATTTTTGTGCAAAACAGTATTGTCCTGTCTACACTGGCCCTCTTGTGCAAATGATTTGCACAAGAGGGCTTTTGCCCGAACGGGAGCAGCACAGTATTTCTGCAAGAACACTGACCATCTTACATGAGATCGTCAGTGTTCTTGCGGAAAGTCAAGCAGCCAGTGTAGACAGCTGGCAAGTTTTTCCGGAAAAGCAGATGATTTTGCAGAAAAACTTGCCAGTCTAAACACAGCCGGGATGTGTGAAACTAATTGTTCCTTCCTAAGTGGAGTACTTTGCATTTGTCCTTATTAAACTTCACTCTATTTACCTTTGACCATTTCTCTAGTTTGTCTAGATCATTTTGAATTATGGACCTATCCTCCAAAGCACTTGCAACTCCTCCCAGCTTGGTATCATCTGCAAACTTAATAATCATACTCTCTATGCCATCATCTAAATAGATGAAGATATTGGACAGAACTGGTCCCAAAACAGACCCCTGCAGAACTGTCCTTGTTATGCCCTTCCACCATGATTGTGAACTGTTAATAACTACTCTCTGAGAACGGTTATCCAGACAGTTATGCACCCATCTTATAGTAGCCCCATCTAGATTGTATTTCCTTAGTTTATTGAGACCGTGTCAAGTGCCTTACTAAAGTCTAGGTTTACCACATCTACTGCTTCTCTCTTATCCACAAGACTTGTTATCCTATCAAAGAATGCTATCAGGTTGGTTTGATGTGATTTTTTCTTGAAAAAATCCATGCTGGCTCTTACCTATCACCTTATTATCTTCCAGGTGTTTGCAGGCGAGGTCCTTAATTACTTGCTCCATTATCTTCCCTGGAACAGAAGTTAAGCTGATTGGTCTGTATTTTCCTGGGTTGTTCTTATTTCCTTTTTTATAAATGGGCACTATATTTGCCCTTTTCCAGTCTTCTGGAATCTTTCCTGACTTCCATGACTTTTCAAAGATGATAGCTAAAGGCTCAGATACCTCCTCTATCAGCTCCTGGAGTATTCTAGAACGCATTTCATCAGCTCCTGGTGACTTGAAGACATCTAACTTTTCTAAGTAATTTTAACTTGTTCTTTTTTTTATTTTAACTTCGAAACCTACCCATTTCTATTAACATTCTCAATGTTAGACATTCCATCACCATCAATCTTCTTGACAAAAAACAAAACAGAGTATTAGTATTATAGGTAAAGCCATGCCAGGATACTGGGGCTATGTCTAGATTACATTCCTCTTTCAAAAGAGGAATGTAAATGAGACAAATTGAATGTTCAAACAAAGCACGGATTTAAATATCCCATGCTTCATTGACATATTTGTGTCAGAACGCTTTTTTGAAAATGGGTTTTTTGAAAGTGAAAGCACAGTCTAGATGGGGTTCTTTAGGAAAAAAACCCTTTTTTGAAAGAACTTGTACTCCTCATATATTCAGGAGTACTATATGGTGTACAGGAGAGCCAACAGCCCTGCCAGGTTCCTGGGCAAGGTCAGGAGGGCCCAGCTCTGTGCTCCCAGAAGGGGCAGAGGCTCAGGCAGAAAGATTGGGCTGAGGGCAGCCAGCCCTCAGCACCATCCAGACCATGGAGTCCCCCCTTCACTGCCTGGATCACACCACCCAGCACCTCACCTCTCCAGACAGCCCTAAAAGCTGCCTGGAGCATGCCAGGCAGCTTTTGTTTTTTACAGTGCAAACATTTGTAATAAAATAAATATAAAGTGAACACTGTACACTTTGGCTATGTCTACAATGGCATGATTTTCCGGAAATGCTTTTAACGGAAAAGTTTTCCGTTAAAAGCATTTTCGGAAAAGAGCTTACATGAGATCGTCAGTGTTCTTGCGGAAATTCAAGCGGCCAGTGTAGACAGCTGGCAAGTTTTTCCGCAAAAGCAGATGATTTTGCGGAAAAAATTGCCAGTCTAAACACAGCCTTTGTATTTTATGTTGTAATGAAATCAATATATTTGAACATGTAGAAAACCTACAAAATTTTCAAAATGGTGTTCTATTATTTTTAAAGGTGAGATTAATCATGATTAATGTTTTTAATCATGAAATTAATCACAATTTTCAATCCATTAGTCCTAGAAATAAGGCATACATTTTAAAACATTAAATGTTATTAATCCATGAAAGAATTTACCAAGCGTGTGGTGGATTCTCCATACTGGAAATTTGAAAATCAAGATTGGATATATTTCTAAAAAAAATATTTCAGGGAGTTACTATAGCTTGGACACAGGAGATCGGGGCAGATGATCATACTGAGTCTACACTGATACTGCCCTTTCCAGGTATGTCTACACAGCACCCTAAACTCGAAATAAGATACGGATTTTGCACTACACAAATTGTGTATCTCATTTCAAAACGATTTCAAAATAGCTTATTTTGAAATTTGACACATCTACACAATGCCAAATTTTGAAATAACGTGCTTTTTCAAGCCATCTCTTAACCCTTGTGGAATGAGGTTTACCAATACATAGCGCACCCATTATTTTGAAAAATATTTAGAAATAACAGGCACTTGTGTAGACGAAGGGTAGTTATTTTGGGTTACCTCCAGTATCCCTTAATAGTTATGCAGTATAGATGTACCCTCCAAAGAATTCCACCTGGGGAGGACACCTCTGAAATCCTCATGCAGTAAAATTCTCACTCTTGAGACTGCAATACACAATTCAAGGGTGATGGTTTTTGGCAGTTTGCACCAATGAGTTTTCATTCCAGGTGGATATTATATGTATATATGGGGCCCATCTGTGGACTAAGTAGATAAAGACAGTGCAGCAGCCATTGTTTTCTCACTTGAATGTGAAGAATGTTCACAAGTAGTTCTATTAAATGGTATGACTACTGATCCTTTATTTAAGTGTGTAGTGTTCATGTGGGTAGACTTTCCACACACCTTTCCAACATAATCATTTTCCATATGATTTTTTCTTCAGAAAGTAATTTTGGGGAGTGGAGAGAAATGTCTATTATTTTAGGCTCTGAAACCAAGAAATAGTAACCTTGTAGTGAAGAGAAAGCATGTTAACAGTGTCCAGTCATGCTATAAAATATAGAGAATACAACCAAACACTGGTGCATAGCAAAGAGGTCCCAAATCATCTCTGAAAAAGAACCAGCTGTCTTTTTTTCCTAATAACAGACTTCCCACCAAACTCTGATAACAATAAGCTATCAAGTGTCAACACTTCATTGAGTATTATGACAAGTGTATCCTGCAGAAAATGAAATGTTTGTCCCTTCCTCTTATCTACTAATCACTCTCAGGGTATTGCTTCTTATTGGCTATTGGATCTGGAGCAATTTAGATGAACAACCAATGAAATTAGGTTAATCATGTGATGGGCGAAAACATAAGTAAGATTTCCAGTCCTGCTTCAATGGTTAGTTAAATAGGAACCAAATCCATTGCGTATGCTGACATGAGACCAGCCTGAGATCCCTAACACAATATCAATGCTTGGTCACAACCAGCTTGAACCGATTTGTAGCCAAAGACCTGAATATGGAAGAATCTGTATCCTGTTTCAAAGTCAATGCCTTATAATAGACCTGTTAAACAAAATGTTACTGAGCTGCTATATTTACATCATGTGTGGATCCTTTTTTTCCATCTGGATAACTGTGTACTTATCACTGCAAGTTCTTGAAGATCAGGTAGTGAAAGGTATTTCAGATTTAGACAAAAGAAGATTGAGCAAGTCATATGATGCAGAATTCAATGCTTGAATGCTATTGACAGCAGGGATGGGCTGCAAGGACTTCAGAAACAATTGGGACATCAATCTTAAAGTTTTAAATCTAATACCAAATGGGATTACCTGGTATTATAAAAAAGTTCAAAGTCTCTTCTGATGGCCCTGATGTTCTGTCTGTCACTTACCTTGGGTTATTTCTCAGCAGAGCATGATAGGCTGTTTCCCTTTGGGATAACAAGTAGGTATGGAGGGCTCCCTATGGGGTGACTGTAGAATGTCTGGCATTTCAGAGCTGGAAATGGCTCACGTGGTTAGCAACTGACACCTCCTGATTAGATGTGAATGCCAGAAGAATTGAAATCCCTAAAATGGTCAGTTGGTTTCTTCCTCTGAAATATTTCCACTTTTATTCTTTCTCCGGCCATAGTCTTCAGCACACCAGTCATTGTGATGTACATAGCTCCCTTCCTCTCTGGTCCTACTGGCAGACAAGAGTGTCCATCGACGGCTATTAGCCAGGATGGGCATGGTGTCCCCAGTATCTGGGAATGGATGACTGGGGGGGGGGGGGTGCAACTCACTTGATTGCTTGCTCTGTTCACTCCTTCTAGGGTACCTGGTATTGGCCATTGTTTCAAGACAGGATAATGGGTTAGATGGACCTTTGGTCTGATTCAGTATGGCCATTCTTGTGTTCTTATGAAAAGGAGGGCTAGATTCTGAGTTAGGAGAATATATCTGGGGGAACGAGCCATCAGAACAGTAGAGTCCTAAGATCGGCTTGCTCTGCTTGTACTTAAAGCGAGCCTTAATAAAAAAAATACAGACATCCCCTAGTTTCATTGTCAGGGACGTCAGACTCCCAAGAGCAGAGAACTTCCATTTCCCATTGGAGTGCAAGCAAGAAACAAGGGGAAGAAGTGTGTGTGTGGAGACCGGGGAAGGGGAGAGAGAGAGTCTTACAGATACAGGAGCTTTACCATGCCTGACTCAATGCTGAGTGATGCCAAGTACAGTACCTTCCATTCTCAGATGCTCTATTGGGATTTGAGCAGAATTCAACACCTTGGGGGAAACACTTGTCATTGCAGAAAAACAGACCCAGAGATTATGCTGAGATTTTGTGTAAATTAATCTTTCACACTAACTTTTCTGGCGTGGCTCATTTCTTTTCTTTTGGAAGACATGGTGAAGTGGGAAATATAATTGGTTTCTCTTTCTTTTCTCCCCAATTCCTTTCCCCGCCTTCACCTTCCTTGCCGTGCAATGCTGTATGAGCGGCAAGAGTGCCCTCAGATGCTAGCCTTATTTTTGTATCTCAGATATGCTCCTGTCATGCATAGTCCTCAATGATATAGATTGCCTTACTGTTTTTCCTTTCTTTTCAATGCAGACAGCTTAGGTGAGTGTTCTATTGCTGCTGTAAACAAGCAACACATGAAAAAAACGTAGTTTTCAGCATGTTTATGAGATGCAGAGGTCAGTGAAAGGGAGGTGTGATTTAGGGCTCCTGATTCTCTTCCCAGCTCATTCTTTGGTGGCAGCTATACTTTTAATGCATTGTATATTAGCCCAGGGACAATTGTACGAGCATAGCTTTCATAACCACATGCCAGCAGGGTAAAAGAGTAGATATAGTGCATATAATAGTTGCTGGAAATTACTTTAAAGTTCCTTCGGAAGTCAGTGGGAATTATTAAAATCATTGTATTTTGAACTGTGACAACCTTTTACTACTTAAGATTGTAAGTCTTTTATGCAAATATTTTAACTAATGTAGCAAAATTAGCTTACAAAACCATTTTTATATTTGTAAAGACAATACTTTACTCACTGACAATTCCCATTAGAGCCTAGTTAACACTGATACAGTATTGCTCTATTGCATTAAATTTGTTTTACATGTTAAACTATGGAAAATGGCTGTTATTAAACACAGATGCTGTGAACTGTTTACAGAGATTTAAACTCTGTCGCACTAGGGTGAGGTGCCAGACCATTTCAAACCATTCCAAGTACAGAAGGCAAGGGAGATGTTAAAAACTTTAAGACAGTGCTCAGTCAGAATCAGGTCACTGCGTTATGATCTAGTTCTGAATCTGACTTTTACGGGTGTGTAATTTTCGAACATCACACAGAGTTGGAGAGCTGAAAGCATGCATTAAACCCCAACCGAACTGTTATCCTGTAAGTGCTTTTATACAAGCATGAGACACATTTGTGAAGCAGAAACCTTATATTCAGCCTCCCAAAGAGCTTTTCTAAGATGTTTAAATTTGTCTAGGGGACACTGGCCTGTCTTGTTTTATTTTACTTACTTATTAATTTCAGGATAGATTCTGATCTAAGAGACTTTAGTTTAAATCAACAGTGATTCCAGTGACTTTGGTGGCAAGTAAAGGTACTGTAACTTGCTCTCCTCCACATTCCTGTGGCTTGTTAACACACATTGAGGAGCACATTGAGGCTTCAACCAGGCTGGGCCCCAATTTATGCTAGATACTACACAAATGTAAGTAAGCTAGTAGATTTACCCGGCATTGCTTGAGTCCATAATGCAGGAATTCCATCAAGTGTATTTTGTTTCTTCATCCCTATAAATTCTTATAGTTTGCTATGTTTTAACAAAAATGGGCATAACAAAAAAAAGGTCAATATTCTTACCAATAACATTTCTTCTAGTTTTCAAACCTTAAGCATTGATTTACCTATGCCAAAACAGAGCACTATTCCAAATATCTCCATTTTATCTCTTTTTCCATGAAGTTTATTGAGAAGCAATTTTATTCCAGGTTCATCCTGTTTTTCTGGATCATCTTGGTTCAGTCTCTTTCAAAATTCACCTAGTTATGTCAATTTGAGGACTGTACTGACTTTGGTTTTACGAGAAGCAATTCCATTCCGGGCACATCCCATTTTCATGGCACAAGCAAACCCTTCTGTTGCTTTATCTTATGATAAGAGCAATAATTTTTGGAAAAAGGTAGAGGGCCGCACTTTTCCATCATATTAATGGAGAAGGTGCAGGGTCTGGGATGGAGGTTGGGTGCAGAAGGGAGTATGGGGTAAGAGGTTAGGGTGCAGGAGGGAGTGTGGGGTCTGGAAGGGAGTTTGGGTGAAGGAGGTGGTTGTGACCTGGGACACTGGACTGGGGTGTAGGGGTTTGGGTTGTGACCTATGGCAGGGGATTGGGGTACAGAAGGGGGTGCATGGGTTTAGGTTGGGACCTAGGACAGGAAGGGGTTGTTACCTGAATGCAGTGGTTTGTGTTGTGGCCTAGGGCAGGGGACTGGAGTGCAGGTTCTGGGAGGGGGTATGCGTGGAGGAGGGGGCAGAGGGTTTGAGTTATGTGGGATAAGGGATCAGGAATGGAGGGCAGAGGGGGAGGCTGAAGTGCCAGAGGCAGGCCCTGGCCGGGAAACTTACCTGGGTGACTCCTAGCTAGCAGCCCAGCACATTTCTGAGGCAGCCTCCCTGCCTGCCCCACCCCTGTACAGGCTGCAGAGGCCATGTGTATGTGTGAATAACTATAAGCCTCAGGGGAGTGGGGGGTGTGGTGCTTTGTGGGCTGCCTGTTGTTCAAACAGGCAGCTCCCATTGGCCAGAAACCAGCCAATGGGATTGTGCTGGGGGTGGGGCAGCTCATTTATTTAGGCTCACAGTTGTGTGAGAGAAATGGCCCTGCAGACACTTTTTTGAGTGGCATGTGGGTGGAGGGAGGCAAGCAGGGAGCCTGCCTGGGGCTCTCTGCTGTGTCCACAGGATCTGGTGGCTTGGTGGGCCAGATTTGGCCTGCAGGCTGTATTTTTCCCAGCCCTGGATAAGAGAAGCTTTATATCGAATTTGATGGTCCTAGCTCTTACCATTACTTTTTAGGAGATCTTGAGCAAATAGACTCAGGAACAGGCTGACAGGAAATGCACATTTCTAAAAGAGGGTATGTCTACACTACCCCCCTAGTTCGAACTAGGGGGGGTAATGTAGTCATACGGAGTTGCAAATGAAGCCCGGGATTTGAATTTCCCGGGCTTCATTTACATGAAGCCGGCCGGCGCTGTTTTTAAATGCCGGCTGGTTCGGACCCCGTGCCCGCGGCTACATGCGGCACGAACTAGCTAGTTCGGATTAGGCTTCTTAATCCGAACTAGCTGTATGCCTTGTGGAATGAGGAACTAGCTGTACGCCCGTGCAAATCCCGGGCTTCATTTGCAACTCCGTATGACTACATTACCCCCCCTAGTTCAAACTAGGGGGGTAGTGTAGACATACCCATATATAGTAAAGTAACAGCCCTAGTCCCAAATACCTGGCCTTACTTATTTAACTATAACACTAAAATGTTGTTAAATGAAGACAAGACAAAAATACCAAGCACCGTTTTTTTAATAGTGCCCTTACATTTTGAGACTTGTGAGGAAGAGAAGACAGGGAACCCGGGACATGCTGCATTGCGCATACTGTTTTTCATCAGAAGGAAATAGCTTAAGATAGCTTAGGAAATAGCTTTTTGCGGAAAAGTGTCTGTGCCAATCTAGACGTGCTTTTCCGCAAAAAAGCCCTGATTGCCATTTTCGCGATCGGGGCTTTTTTTGCGCAAAACAAATCTGAGCTGTCTACACTGGCCCTTTTGCGCAAAAGCTTTTGCACAAAAGGACTTTCGCCCAAACAGGAGCAGCATATATTTTCACAAGAAGCACTGATTTCAGACAGTAGGAAGTCAGTGTTCTTGCAGAAATTCAAGTGGCCAGTGTAGACAGCTGGCAAGTTTTTCCGCAAAATCAGCTGCTTTGCAGGTTAAAGCTAAAGGTATGTCTACACTTGCACCTTAGTTCAAAGTAGGGATGCAAATGCAGGCATTCAAAATAGTCAATGAAGCGGGGATTTAAATATCCCGTGCTTCATTAGCATGATCTCGCCGGTGCGCTAGTTCGAATCACAGCTGATTTGAACCAGGAAGTGCGCGCTGGGACACGTTAGTTCGAACCAAACTCCTTGGTTCGAACTAACGTTACTCCTCGAAAAATGTCCCATGCAGGCAGCTAGTGCAGTTTATAGAGGGTACTGGTTTTATGTTCTTGAAGTGAAGTTCCACTTAAATAGCAGGCAGCTGCATTCTGCACCTGCTTCCGACTCCAAGTGATCCCAGGATGTAGAACTGTATGCAGAGCACATTGCAGCCTTCAGATGAGAAACCCATGATTAATTATTGAAATTGGATAGAAATACATGCACACAAATGAAAAACTGCACTCTGCTTCAGCTACCAGCTGGGCATCAAGAGCAGACTTTTGTATCATGCAAGATCACATAAAAGGCTGTTATAAGGGAGAGGGAGAAAATTATTGCTAAGTTCTGAGGATAGGATAACAAGCAATGGGCTTAAATTGCAGTAAGGGTGATTTAGGATGGACATTAGGAAAAACTTCCTAGCTGTCAGAGTGGTTAAGCACTGGAATAAATTATGTAGGGAGGTTGTGCAAGTTCCATTATTGGAGTAGATTAGACAAATACCTGTCAGCGATGGTCCAGATAATACATAGTCCTGTCATGAGCTCAGGAGACTGGACTTGATGACCTCTTGATGTCTCTTCCAGTCCTATGGTTGTATGATTCTATGTTTTGTTATGCAAGATTCCATAGATGTGGTAGAGGTAAAACGTGGTTACTTTGAGAGTGAATCTAAGCACAATGACTTTTAGGAGCTACTGCATCAAGGGGTCAGTGGACCCTACATATCAGTTTGGAATCTGTTCAAGCCATCAACTAAGTGGTCTACTGGCAAGGTACATGATTTCAATATAGCCACTAGGCAACCCAGGAAAAGCAGAAGGGAAAATATCAGAGTCATTCAGTCTTCCAAAAGTGATGGAAAGTATAACTGGTGTAGCTAACAGTTACATACTTTGATGACAAATTCAAATGTGATTTTGATGGAGGTGTTTGTTTATATATGACTGACTTTTGTTCAGTGACTCAAATAACCCTGAACTCTTAGGAAATTGTAATAATGAGGGAAAAAAAGCCTACAGAGCCTTGGATCACATGGTCATTGCTACAATATGGCTCATGTCATAGTGACAAACAGGCACCCTTCAGCTGTTCAGAGCCCTATGTCAAAGGATTTCCTTACATCTCAGTACTCACCATTCTTCATGCACAGATGTCTATCACAAAACCCACTGCCACAACAGACCCTGACTGGCACTCTCATTTTCGTGTCAAAGGAGAGGCCAAGTACTGAACAAGAATGAAGTATAAATTGAATTTTTAACAAGGTGTGATTCTTCCAATTCAGGCCCAAGGCCTCCTGGCAGGGGAGGAACAGCTACGCTTCACACAGAAGAGTTTGGTACACTCTTCAGTGACCTAGGAGTGCTAACATGCTCTGTGATTTTTTTAATGGAAAGTTTAAAGTAGTCTATTCCTCTTTCTGCTTTTTTATTGGGTAATGTGAAACGACTTCAATTTAATAATTAAAGGCCAGCCTGTGCCCAGCATTGGCTACACAAAAAGGTAGGGTAAGTGTGTAGAATCTCATATCACTGTGTAGCTGCTGTACATAAGTCTCTGTGCACACACAGGGGACAAGGCACAACTAAAGGGGGTGCGGAGGAAGCAAGAGGAATTATTGAACAACTCCTGAAAAGTTGTATCACCAGGTGCAGGTGCATTCACTATCTATAGGCAAAAATCCCCTATTTCTACAAGTTCCTTTTGGGGGTGCTGCAGCTTCTTTATCATCCCCAATGCATGTCTGGACCCTGAGTATTTTTTTCGCATAATTCAATAGACATATTGATTGTGGCCATCTGAGTCTTCTTTTAAAACACGTAGAGCTTATGTTTCTTTCAAGTAGTTTAAATTAAACATGGGTGTGGAGAGACTGCGACTATGTAGTTTAATAATTAAAGATACCATCACAAACATAGTTTGCAATCTGCACAGTGCTTTTCTCTGGCCACCACTATGTTCAACTTAAGAGAAAAAGCTTTGAAACATTTAAAGAGTGTTAGGATCTTCTTGATGAGAATAACGACATGAACCACATTCACTGGAAAGCTCTGACTGCATTAGGCATCTGGCCTTATAAGGCATTATTATTAAAAAAAGTGAGTCTGAATATAGTCATAGCAAATGTCTGTATTTTGCCCCCATGGAATGAGGTGTAACAGTTAACTCGAACTAATTCCTTAGTTCGAGTTAACGTTTGACTGCTGCATGTAGCCACGGGCAGTTAGTTCGGACTAAGGGGATTTAAAAATGGCGCCCGGACGGAAGATGCAAATAAAGCCTGGGATATTTAAATCCCGGGCTTCATTTGCAACTTCAAATGCCTACATTAGTCTCCCTAGTTCGAACTATGGGGCTAGTGTAGACATACCCATATAGCCAATGCCTATTGAATAAGAAATGCTTGACCTTTTAAATATCAGTGGTGGATACCTTTCAAATATAAACTGCTAGTTTCATCTCTAGGGCTGATCCTCAGCTGGTATAAATGGCCATAATGTCATTTATACTAATTGAAGATCTAGCCCTCTGGCTTTAAAAAAAAAGACTACATGGCAAAAGAAATATCCTATACTATGAACATTTAAACATTTGGTCAGATTTCTTTTCTGAAAATATTGTCTCTGACAAATTGGAAGAGCAGAGAAAATGGAAGTTTTACCTTGTTCCCTCATTTTAGTCTAGCAAACTGGATTTCTAATCTTTCCTCCCATATTCAAGTCTCTCTCCCTTTCTCCTGCCTCATCCTCCTCCACACTACAGATCTCAGCTTTGGAGCCATTGTTGACTCCTCTCGTCATTTCTCTCATCACACCTAATGTGACACTTCCCAGGACTAACCAGGGCTGTGAGGCACCCCACTAGTCACTATCATCTGCTCTTACCATGAGGAAGCCCTGTCTATGCATGCTATGGATCAGCTGCCCCCTCAAGGCTGTGCAGGTCCTGCTGTTACTTTATAGGTTAGTAATTAGCACAGTCCAACCCTTGAGACTTCCATGCTTCTCCCTCTGACATCTCCTATCCCTGGTCCACTGGACACTTGAAATGTTCACAGGTTTGCTACTTCTAAAGAAACCTTGAATTGTAGCTTTCACGTCAGCAACTTTCACATCAGACCGTTGTTCCACTTAACACAGAGCACTTAGATTTGTACAGCATGAAAACAAATATAAGTTTATTTAATAAAGCATAAAAAATCAAGTAGAATATTGTATACAAATGGTTGCATATAAAATAAAACCATATCATTCATTCTAGAGCCTAGACTTAATTAACAAGACCTCCTTCATGTCTTGCTCACCCCAAATCCTTTCAGCACTTCATAGCCTGTTAGCTGTGACCCTCCTTTCATGAAATAAATATGCATTCAGTTTGCCTAATATGTGAAAGATTCCATGTGTCTTCTTGCATTTCAGGATATAACAGAATAATTTCTTCTCTTTATCATAAACAGAACACCCCTGCTGTATATTTCATCTTGTAAATTTCCTTTCTTGTAGATTTGCAATCTTTCATTCTGCCCCGGGCTCAGTATCCACATAAGAGGCACACAATATAAAATATACAAAAGCACCTACTGCCTAAAAGGAACATTGCTGAGGTATGTCATTTCCTGGTGACTTTAAGAACACAATTTTCAATATAGATGTGTAATGTGTGCACGCATCATAGTGGTTATGACAACCAGTGGGCTATGGGCTGTTCGTAGAGACCTCACATTGTAGGATTGAAGAATGAAATCATCCATTTAATGAATTATATCTATCAATATCATGTTATGTAACCTCATGGATTATGGAACAATTTTTTTATTAATAGAATTTTATAAATGAAAGAGTGTTAATCACTTTTGGATTAATTTGTTAGTAACCTGCTAAGAATGGCATTTGAAGAATCTGTTACTGTAACTTTTTTATATATTGTAAATAAAACCCATTTAAAAATGATTAGTCCATTTGAACTAAAGTGACTCCATATTGTAACTGAAACCCTATTTTAAACTTTGAACTGTCTTACCTAACTTGAAACAGACTTATGTGTCTGCAACCTCATTTAAAAGTGCGTGTGTGTGTGTGTGCGCGCGCACGCGATGGGGTCAGTCCTGGACGTCAGCCTGTCTTAAGGGCCAGCTGCTAGCACCACCTTGATGAATAATGTGAGCGAGCCCCACAAAAGAACCCACCCACCCAAGAAAGAAAGAGACAAAACCACATCCAGAAAAGAAGATCAAAGTTGCATCTGCCATTAACTGATGACTCATGGTCATACAGTGCCCCCAGGCAGTGGGACAGAACAGGCTCTATGGACTAAAACATATAAAAAGATGGGTGCAGAACTATACGATTGGGTCTTTTGGTTCTATCATCCTTTGGGAGCATTGGTGTGCACTGACATGACCTGGCTCCCCTCCTCATGTCTAACCACCTGGCTAGTGGACTAACATGCACAACTGAGGCTGGTAATTATGTCCCATCTGTAGAACTGTGTGTATGAGTGTCTGTATGTGCAGTGAATAATTTTAGTAGTTAGGGACCGTAAATGAATTCTGCATTCACAATAAATGCTGCATATTGCTTTATCCCCTAAATAAGATTCCACTAGTAATATTTCTCTAAGTGTAACAACACGCAACCTGTAAGTGAACTATTACACTTATGTCTGACCCAAGGGATATCTGCCTTCTGCCAGCTGGCACCCAGAAGTCAATGGGTCACATCAGGCTCTTGCCAGTTTCTCTTACTACTGCCTCTATAACAGCACCCAAATCCACTTCATCCTTTCTATCCTCATTGTCTAAACTCTCATCTGTACCTCACAATCAGCCTCCTGTGGCTGTTCTCAATGGTGCTCCGGTAATGAAGGCTCTAGATGCCACAATCAGCACACTCCACCCCATTCCCTGCTGTTCTCACCATCATGTTGCTGGAGAAGAGAGATTTTTCCATAAATATTTGTGTGTGAAGAAATAAAGGGCAGGAGATGTAATTGGTTTACACCCCGAGCTCTAGTACCAGCTGTCACTTGTAGCAGGTATAGAAAGGATTCACAGTTGGACAACAAAAATGACTAGAAGCATGGAATGACTTCTGAATAAAGAAAGAATGAAAATAATGGGATTGTTTAGTTTAGAGAGAAGATAATAACTGGTATAGGACTCTCTGATTTACCTTCCTATACCTACTTTTTCACATATACAAGAACAAGAGACAATGAACGAAATTTAAAGGAAACATTTAAACTTAAAAATATAGTTTTAATAGCTTTCTATTTAATATTATTCAATCACATATGACACATCTTCAGCAAATACAAAAAGGAAAACACACACTAAATAAAACACTACCACCCTCCATATAAAAATGTCAGTCATAACTTTACAAAAAAATCTCTTTATTGGCACAAAGCTAAAATGGCATAATATTCAGAGATTTAATTACTACCAGGGTTTGAGGAAAATATTATAAACATTAACCGTTGAGATGGTGATCTATCAATAAAAAAAAAAATCCAATGTGCTCTCAGAAGCTGGAAAACTCTTCAATCCACAAAATGAGGTAGCTCTTTCAATACTCTACATTTATGTCTTGTGCAAGGGTTCGTGTGCAAGAACTCTTGCACAAGAACATGTCCACACGGCCATGTGCTTTTGCACAAGAGCATCCATGGCAGTGTGGACACTCTCTTGCACAAGAAAGCTCTGATGGCCATTTTAGCCATAGGGATTTCTTGTGCTGTGTGACGGGGCAGAGGTGCCCTGCACTGAGAGCCCCCGGCGGACCGCTTGTCTGGCGGTGCTTGGGGGAAAGACGGAGAGCCCCGAACGGGGCAAGCCGCGGCTGGCCGCTCCCGCGCAAGCCGCAAACCGCTGCGCCGGCTGCTCGGACGCGTCGGGGAAGCCCGGTGATGTCACCGGACTGGTGACATCACCCGGCAGGCATAACTCTGGGCCAGAAGTCCACCCGCGCCGTGCTGGGCGGGGCCCCGCCGGCGAGTCATGGCACAGGGATTTAAATGCCTGCCAGGGAGCGGGTGTGGGGGGGAGAGTGCCAAGAGTGCTTGCCCCCAGGACCGGACAACGGATGGGCCCAAGCCGCGGAGGTAGGCTTAGACTCCGTGGGCCAACTCCGGGTGGGGAGAGGAAGTAGCCCAGGGCGGGCAAAGGGAGCCTGTGGACTGGCGCGTTGCAGCTACGGCCCCATCAGTCAGACCGGACAGGTAACACGTCCGAGTCCTTAGGGCCCTGGGCTGGGGTCCGTGAGAGAGGGCGGGCCCGGACCCCTCTCTCCCCAGCAGCAAGAGTAACGTGCCTCACAGGTCTCGGGCAAAGTGACAATACTGTTGACTGGGATGCTGAGAGGCGATCTTAAGGGGGACGGGACCACGGGACTGGTGGGTGAAGGGGGGCACGTTTACATGCAGGAAACCCCCGCTGCGCGTCCACACTACTCTCTTGTGTAAGAGCTGTTGCACAAGAGAGCTTACACTTGTTAGAAAAGAGTGTAGCTCTTGCACAAGAAGCCCTCTCTTACCACACTTTACTGTAAATTTTCTTGCGCAAGAGCGGGCGGGCAATGTGAATGCTCTGTGGAATAACGGCCGTTCTTGCACAAGATCCCACCAGTGTAGACATAGCCCAACATTCTCTGGTCCAACAACATCTGTGGTCCAGCCTGACCATGGATGTTGTAGGATCAGAGAGTCCTGGCATGCTGCAGACGGGAGGTAAGCTGGGAGGCAGTGTGCAGCTCAGCTGGGCTGCAAGGAGGAGCTAGGAACCTGCGTGTGGCTCAGCTGGCTGTGAGGAGGGAGGAAGGTGGGTAGGGAGCTGGCGTGCAGCTGAAGTGGGCTGTGGGGGGAGCCGGGAAGCCTGGTGGAGGAGGATCAACTGGGGGAGGGAAGGTGTGGAAGCATGGGGCCTGAAATGACCTCTCCTGATCTGGAAAAATCCCTCCTCTGGGACCAGTCAGGTTCCGTTGGGGTGCTGGACTAGGGAGGTCTATATAGATGTGATCCAAAATGGCAACTCTTAGGTTCCAATACTCTTAATGAAACCAGTAAGGGCTGACACTCAGATAAATACTCCCATTCTGCCTCAACAGTACATTATGGCTGTGTCTACATTGGTGCGATCTTGTGCAAAAGCAGCTGCTTTTGCGCAAAAACTTGCTGCCTGTCTACACTGGCCGCGAGTTCTTGCGCAAGTACACTGACGTTCTAATGTATGAAATCAGTGCTTCCTGTGCAAGAACTCTGATGCTCCCGCTCAGGAATAAGCCCTCTTGCACAACTGTTCTTGCGCAAGAGGCCAGTGTAGACAGGCAACATGAATGTCTTGCTCAAGAAAGCCCTATGGTTAAAATGGCCATCGGAACTTTCTTGCGCAAGAGAGTGTCTACACTGGCATGGATGCTCTTGCGCAAAAGCATATCTCTTGCGCAAATGCACATGCCAGTATAGACACTCTCTTCTGGAAGAGTTTTTGCACAAGAACTCTTTCCGCAAAAGAGTTCTTGTGCAAGATCATGCCAGTGTAGACATAGCCTATAGGAATTGCATTGACCAGCATAATTTCAGAATTGTATAAGTGACAGTAAAGGCCCTATAAGGCAATCATTGCTTATGGAATACATTCTCATGTCATATATCAAGGAACATAAAAGAGGAAATGTATTAATGTAAAAATGATGCAATAGAGCTTAGTTTTCAATTACCTTTAGCAGAATTTAATTAAGTTTGATGTTAGTCTAGAACTATTCAGGATGTACTAATTTTGTGTTTCCACTCATCACCCCAGCTAAACTGTTGTGTTTTCCTAAATTTTAGATATAGAATAGTCAAAAATTGGAATAAGCCAGTGTATCAAAGGGTTAAAGTGACAGGAGAGCAACCTGACAGTAAGGTTGACAAATAAGCTTGTCAGGTAAGAATCTAAAAGGCTAGCTGGGACATCTTGTTGTGAAGAAAAAAAGTGACAATGAAAGACTCTCGGTTTGCATTCAGAGATATTCTGCAGGCCAACATTCACACACCTGTGCATACCTCTACACCACATCTAGCTCCACTCCACCATGGTTGATGATATCATTGTACTCCTGGAGGGGGAGGAGAGGACGTCAGAGCACTGAGTTTCAGCAGCAATTCTATCACAACCTCTGCCTTTTTTGGGGAATGAAATTAGAAGCGGAGATATTGTTGGTGCCACAAGTGCAGAACAAGTTGACCTGAATTTTCAAAGCTGATGGAGGGCCCTATTGAAAAATGATGACCAGTAGCTTAACCAGTGCTCTGGTTGCATACCAGGAAAAAATTATTTAAGGTATTAAGTAACTTGATCCCTGCTAGCATCACTGAAGTAAATGTAACACACTCACCTTCTGGGTGTGGTGTACTGTCCCATCTAATGGCAGTGAGACCACTTAGAGAAAATAATGAGTCTGTTCTATAGTCTTAGCTAATAGTCAGCTGGCTTTTAGCTCAAACTGTAGAGAATAGTGCACTAAGCTCTAGAGGTCATAAGTTCACTTCTACCTGCTGGTGACTGGGATCTATTGTGGTTACATAAATATGTTGGAACATCATTTGAGAAGGCAGCTCTGAAGTTTTTCCTAGTGTTCCTGTTAACCCAGCACTTTGCCAAGTAAAGTCCAGTAACTGTGCCTGCATAATTATTAGAACCTAAGGGTCAGAATATGTGTGTCTTTGGATGTTTTTCATATTAGGTTTTAAGCTGGTGAGCTATTTTAATTCCAAAAACTGCTATTTATTTATTAAACTTATATGGCACCTATCATCTAAGTGCAGCACAATCAGATCACAAATAAAAAAACAACACTAATCATAATAATTGAAAAAAATCAAACAGCTCAAACAGATCCCCAGCCAGACCCAAAGGGCAGATGCTGCAGTTCTCAGGCAAGACATATTGCCATATAAGGTGTAACAATTCTCAGTTTACATGCAAAATATTGAAGAAATGCAAAACTGAAGGAGTCTAATTCTCTCATGCCACATTCCTTCCCGTCCAGCCTGATTACTTCAATGAGAGTCAGGATTGTTGACTCCCATTATGTCTCCTCCCCTCTTCGCCCCAAGCAAGGGAGGCCAGGTTCTTTTCAGTGGGAGAGAATTCCACAAGCAAAACTCGGAACAAGAAAGCTGAGCTGCTGCCTTCGTTCTGGCCCTGAATGGATTTTGTGACTAAGCCCCCACCACCTGGCTGCCTGACTGACTTACAGCTGGGCAGTGACTTATGGAGAGGGCATAATTCAAGTCTTTAAAGCTTAGATTCTGGAAAGCTTTATATACAGTGTATAAAATCCTTGCACTGTTCTGAATTAGTTTACGTATCACTGAGATCGGCTGTGCAGTTTTATGGGCAAAGAAGAAACCTACAAACCATAATACTGATTAAGGGAGAAACAGAATCTTCACTGACATCTTTTGCTTAGTATTCAGCTGGCTGCTAAATGCAATTCATGAACTATCAGTCTGGAGTGAGCATGTTTGTATCATGTTATGAATTATTTCCTTGTAGGATATTTTAGTTTATTATTTGGACATTTCCGTCCTGACCTCTATCAGCTAGATAGCTGTATGTATGGTACAGCTCAATATTTGAACTAGTTTTTCTGTGCTAGAGCTTCAGTTTTTTGAAGTCAGTGGATCTATACCTGTTTGTATCATCTGAGGATTGAAACCTTAAAGTTCAATATATGTTTTACATCCATTGAAGAAATAGTCATGCATCTGGTAGGACTCCTCATGTTGGACATTTCCCAGGTGGCTGTGACTGCATGCCAATGCTGAAGGCCACATGGCATTAGCTTGCTGTAGCTGGGCAGTTTAGATACTGTTCTAACTTTGGGTTTCTAGGCAAGTGCTCCAGATCTAGTGTCCTGTTGGCAGTGGGAACCCATGGATTGAAACAATGTTTGTTTCCTGCAAGGCTGCCAGGCAGTTCTAGCATGTTCCCCAGAATCCCACTGCAGATGGGAGCCTCCCGGTTTACAAAATGCTTTTTGAGAGAGATGTGGCCGTGAAAGACAACAGATACAGACTGTGCACAAGATTCTAAGACATTCTTACTATTTACTTATATTTTACAGGAAATACACAGCTCTATGCAAAATAATAAACACACATGTACAAATGTTCCCTGCCACAATCTAACTCACCACGTGGGAGAGTTCTTTGGATATAGTTCAGAGTCCTAAGAAGAATCCAGTCTTCTTCCTCATCCATTTGCTCTTCTGCATATAGAATCTCAGGCTGTTTGTTCACCTTTGGCCCTTCCCCCTGACTTCTCTCTCTCAAAATGGCTGCTGAGAGACCCTCTCTTTTGTAACCTCCAGCCAGCTTTGGCAGGTGACTCCTTGATCATCCTCAACAGGTAACTGCAGCTAAATAACTGGTGCAAGGCAACCTCTGCACTGATAAACTATTTCTCCTGGATAGGAGCCAACCTATGGACTAGAAGCTTCTATTTGAATAGAGACCCATCCAGATTTAATCACATTATCTTTAACCCTCTCTCCATTAACTTTTGGAATTCCAGTCCAGCATAGAAGTAAAGGACAACAGTGAAGGATAAAAAGCTGCACATTCAGGCCGTGTCCAGACTCAGGGGTTTTTTTGGGAAAAGTAGCCTTTTCCCGAAAAAACTTCCCCTGCGTCCAGACTCAAGCCGTGTTCTTTCGAAATTATTTTGAAAGAACGCGGCTTTTCTTTCGATGGCGGTAAACCTCAATTTACGAGGAAGAATGCCTTCTTTCGAAAGTTCCTCTTTCGAAAGAAGGCGTTCTTCAATGTAAATAGGCCATCTTCGAAAGAGAGCATCCAGACTCGCTGGGTGCTCTCTTTCGAAAAAGCGGATTTCTCTTTCGAAAGATCCGCCTGCAGTCTAGACGCGATCTTTCGAAAGAGGCTCTTTCGAAAGATGCTTTCGAAAGAGCCTCTTTCGAAAGAAGCCTGCAGTCTAGACATAGCCTCACAATGGGGTTTTCATCGTGACTGAGATACATACAGAGAATTCACAATTGCTCACATGATTAATACGTTGTGCCTCCCAAATCATGACAGAAATAAATAACAATAATTATGGTGTCTAAGAGCTATCAAGAGATTTAGCACCCATATCTAGAAATGAATCCCCCTTGCAATAGAATCCTGTGATTCAAAATGATGGATTGAGGAAGAGAAAATATAAAAATTGAGCTTCATTGCAAGTGGCTGGCTGCTAGTATGTCTCTGTGTGCCTCTGGCATGTGGGCTGACAAGTGCACAGAGACCCCCTGCTCACTCTTTCTCCCCATCTCTCCAGGGGCATGCAAAGTCCTCCCACAAGCCAGCCACTTCTGGGAGTCATGTGGCGCCACAACAAGCACACAACCTACCTGAGGCCTGCTCTACCACTGGCCAGGGGCTGCCTGTGGTAAGCATATTTCAGCATGAGCCTGCACCTTGCACCTCCTCCCATACCACAAGTCCATTCTCCAGAGCAGAACCTCCTCCTGCACCCAAACTTCCTCCTAAGCCCCACATCCCCATCTACGCCCTAAACCCCTACTCAAGCCTGGAATCCCCTCCTGCACCAAACTTCTACTCAGAGCTCACATCTCTTATTCTCTTCTCCACCCCAAATCCCTGCACCAGCTCAGAGCTTTGTGTGTGATGCAGCTTTCAAAATAGTTTGGTCAAAGACAAACGCAAATTATCTTCTCTTCTTTGAAAGGTTGCCAACCCTTCGGATAGACAAAATATATCTCATAAACATTGCCCTGCTTTGTAAATGCTTCACAAATGAAAGAAGTCTGAGTGAACTAAACAAAAATGACTCACAAAATCTATTTTGTGGGTATATTTTCCTCATACTTTAGGGTATAAAAAGTACTCAGCATTGTTATAACTCAGCTCCCACAGAGTTCAATGGAACATCTCCTATTGACTCTAGTGGGGAGCCTTTTTTGGCCAAGGTAAGTGCCTTTAAAAATCTTACCCTGTGATTTTCCTTAATTATTTATAATCCCACCAGTCTCAGTTGTTTTGATCTCTCACTGCATACAAGGGTTCATTGTCCCTCATTAAAGTAACTCAAAAGTCTCAGAGGGGTAGCCATGTTAGTCTGTGATGCTATGTTTACACAGGAGCATTATTTCAGAATAATGTCAGAAAAAAGAGGAGAGATGGGAAGGGAAAGAGGGAAAAAACGCCCCCAAAACCTTGTAAATTAAAATGTCCATGCTAAATGAGGCTAATAGAGTGGGGTATAAGTGCTTTTGATGTCATTTGGGTGTTGAATATGAACTGGATGGGTTGTTATGTCTTTGTTCCGACCTTGGTTAAATGTGTCAAATTTGCATATAAAGGCAATTTCCGCAATTTCTCTTTCTAGCTGGTTTCTGAAATTGCTTTGTAAGAAGACAGTCACTTTTAGATACATTAATGAGTGCCCAAGCAAGTTAAAGTAGCGGTCACTATAAACACAAATTTTCCTGTGTGTCTAAATCTGATGTTCCTTTTTGTTATTAGTACCTATTCTTGCAAGGTACATCCTTCGGAAAGCAAACTCGTGAGACCAAGTTGTGGGAAATATTAATGAGTGAATCCCACATAATTTAAAGAAAAGTAATATATTATTATTATCAATAATAATAATATTACATGCCCCTCGTCAGAATCTTTGTATGTCAACAAGCCTGTTTATAAAAGAACACAATTATAAATAGGGTTATGTTACTTAATTGAGCCCTTATTTCTGAATCAGGACCTCTCTGGGGTGTAACTAGGGCAGGAAGAGTGGGGCAATTACATGTGGTACAAATCTAGAGGGGCGGGAAAATAAGACAGAAAAATTATTTAAAAAATGGAAGGGGGTGCAAATGTGCTTCGTCACCCCAGGGACTAAAATGTCTAATTACAGCTCTCAGGCTGCTGATTAGAGTCAAGCTGGTATGGGAAACTGACCATAGTATGGAATTGTAACCCCTTTTATTCTGACTTTAAGGGTATGTCTACACTACCACCCTAGTTCGAACTAGGGTGGTAATGTAAGCAACCGGAGTTGCAAATGAAGCCCAGGATTTGAATTTCCCGGGCTTCATTTGCATCTCGCCGGGCGCCGCCATTTTTAAATGTCCGCTAGTGCGGACTCCGTGCCGCGCGGCTACACGCGAACTAGGGTGGTAGTGTAGACATACCCTAACATAGGTCCATACCCCACTAGAATAGTATCTACAGGGTTTTTTCTTCTATCATTTTCAATGGTAAGAATCCAGGTTAACTCTGTAGACTGAATGATAATTGGGCTCAAGCCAAATGATTAGCTTGTTTTCATCAACTGGAATAATTCACCTTCATATTTAAATGGATTTTATTCATTCGTTTTATACATTTAAAGCAATATTCTCATTATAGCTGGACAGGCTAAAACAACTAGAGACAGAGAATTGTTCCATGGCTTCTATTAACATTATGTTTACATGAGCTCTGGGCTCATTAAATATTTACTAGGTATTTTAGATAAACCATCTTTTCTGGCGGCTGTATGGGGAGGTCATATTTATTTAATTCATGCATTTTAGTGTATACTGCATAAACAAAAACAGATTTCTTAATTAACATAAAGTGGGACTAATTTCCATAAACTCAGATGCCAAAGGCAGCACACGCAAATGCCTAATTTTCACATGCTCACCGTATTTCAATGCACAAATCATATTAATTTTGCACACATTCTGAGGTGTTGAAAATCAGGCCCAGGGAGTGTAGAGTTGGTATGACTTTCTTAACATACTGTGCATTTCTAATGAATTGTGATAAGCCAATTAATTTGTCCACAATTCATATTGTATATGGAGTAATCTGAGCGACACCTGCAAAAAGGCATGGATACAAAGAGCTGTGCAAGAAGTAGACAGGCTTGTAGACATGTTATATTTAGTTGAGGTGCTAACATGCAAGGGAGGAACAGGAACATAGGATTTGAACAGTTCAGGCACAATTACAAGAATGTTTCTGGAGACAGACCTGGGATTTACCACTTGGCTGTAGAAAGCTGACTGCTGTTATAATATGCCAGGCATGTCAGAGGAACCTGAAAGGGTTGTGTGAGGGAAAGAGAGCAGTCATGAAACAATTGGATATATGTGCTTCTGACACATAGTGAGTGGCTGAAAGGGTCAGGAAGGAGAAAAGGAGAACCTCACATGAGATGTATTTACCTGTAGCTTAGCTCAAGCCAGTTATGAAACTGGATATGTTCTGTACTATATGTATTTTGGCATAGGTAGATTTTCTTTATATAATCATAATAAATCTTGAGGTTTTTTTTTAACCTTTTGACGGTGTTGAGATAAAGTCACTGAGATATGTCCTTGAAGCAAAGATGACCTTGTGACCTCTTAGGAAAGGAAGCCGGGGAAAACACAGTGCCTATCCTGGAGCCCTCAACTGAGGCAAGCCTCTAAGAAATATTATCTAGGCCTGTGGTTCTCAACTGGTGGTCCATGGATCACTGGTGGTCTATGGTGACTTTTTCGGTGGTCCACAGGAACATTGTCCAAAGTCACACGAAGTGAACAGGCGCTGCCGTTAGGCTGTTTTACACCGTGTTCACAAGCACGCGGTACATCATCCATAGCGTCACCTAGGATTCAACCGCATTGTGTTGCCAGTAACTTCTTTCTGAGGTACTGAGCCTCAGTGTAGCTGCCACCGTCGTGCTGAGTGGTTGCTGTGTCGTTATTCAAAGTAGGAATAAGAGATCCTCCGGAATAGGGCTTTATTCTGGAGGATCGGGCCAGTCTAGACCCTTTTTTCCGGCTTTTCCCCAAGCCGGAAAAAAGCGGTGGACATCTTTATTTAAATCCCGCGGGGGATATTTAAATCCCCCGCGGATTTCCCTATTCCGAAGTTTAAAATTAGCATGCCCCTTTCGAAAAAGGGGCCAGTGTAGACGTAGCCAACGGGTGTAACTAAGGGCAAATCTTGAACCATTATATTGAACTTAAAACAAGAATTCTTGAAATAAAATGTCTAAAAATAAAATGTAAGAGTCAAGTGTTTCTGAGGCCTCCTCTCGTCTCTCTTCATACTAACCTGGAAGGTTGATTGGAAAGTCACCAGTGCATCTGTCAAAATGTGGATCCATAGACCTAGCTCCCCCCATGCAGAGCACAATAAACCTTACTGTCTCAAACTATGGGCTGTGAGTGATTGTACAGTGATAGCACACAATCTTGGAGGGGTTCTTACCTCCTGCCCCTCTTAGATTCTTTTTTGAAAGGCCATTTACTAGGGCAACTTGCAGAGAAGAGTTAGAGCAGCAATTTGACTCAGAGGCTGGCTGTTGACTGCTGTATTATGAAAAAGTGTATTATGTTTTCTTTTAAAAAATTTTTTTTTTCTTATTGAAACTAATAGCTGCAAGAGCATCCTGCGCTGTGATCTTTTCAGTTTGTGTAGCTAATCAGAATTGGTTGCATGATCACATAGAGAATGTGGAGGATTGTACAGGTTGAACCTCTAAAATCCGGGACTCTTTGATCTGGCAACATCCATGGTCAGGCAGGACCACAGATATTGCTGGACCAGAGAGCCCCGGCTGGCCAGGTTCAGAAACACAGCCACGTTTGAGCTGGCAGTGAGGAGCACAGTGCTGGCCAGGGCTGACAATAAAAAGCATAGCCCCAGCCGGGGCTGGAGGCAGCAGGTTCAGTGGCCAGGAACACAGTCCTGCCCTGGGCTGGCACAGTGGGGGACACAGCCCCAGTCAGAGCTGGCATGGTAGGGGGCTGAAGGCAGTGGCAGGGAGCACAACCCCATCTGGGAGCAGATTCTATAGCCGGGTGGGGAGCCTTAACCTCCCCTTGTATGGCAAACTCCATGGTTTGGGACCACTCAGGTTCCAAGGGTGCCAGCAGGGGCAGCATGTCCATATAGGTGAACTAGGTAGTCGCCTAGGGCACCAAGTTAAATGGGGCGCCAAATGGTGGTGCAATATCATTGAGGGGTTTGGAGGTGGGGGCGCCGATTGCATGGTTTACCTAGGGCGCCAGTTGCTGGCAGCTAGTCTAGGGCCGCCCCTGGCGTGCCAGACAAGGGAGGTTCAATCTGTAAGCAGCACGGATGCTGTAGTAGATAGGGGCTGGTTGCTGGAACTCCCAGAGACAGCAGGGCTGGTGGCTGGGATCCCTGGAGCTGGCACCAGGACCCCAAGTGTCAGTGGGGCCCCTGGGTACAGGCTGGTAGCTGGGACCCTGACATAGGCACAAAATCTGGGCAGTCCTGCAACACCCCCCATCACCCTTACTTCTTGCATCTATGTCTCTAGATCAGGCATACTGCTCCAGTGCCATGTTTCCCTCCTAGAAGTGATTGTGTTTCATTAGGGCGTGGATTTATCCTTACATCTGCAGAGTGAAATTCACCCCCAGAGCAACTGACCCACACATGTAGAGCAAAGTCATGTAAGTACTCTCTGAACAGGAGTCTATTTCATTCACAGTCTGCAGAACATACCAGTTGTCATTGTAAATTATTATTAGTTCATATCAATATATATTCTTCATATGAATTGTGTTAACTTTTATTATCCCATGTCACTGTTAATACAAAACTAATATGCACATGTCAGATGAAAATGTAATAGACTTGCCACCTTTTGACAGCACGCCATTAAGTTGCTATCTGGTTGTTTGCACTGAAAGAGAAAATAAGTTTTCCACCAGGAATAATAATTTATTTTTCTGTTAATAACCAGAAATGTCTTCAGTGTGAGTCTAGTATTTATCTAGGAAGAGATAAGACCAATCGGTTTTCTTGTATTAGCTCTTTTTTATTTTGAATGGCTTGTTGCCAGTTTGGCTAGTTGTACAAGAACAAGAAACATTTCTCATGATGTGCATTTATGTGTTCCTTTGTGTTTCATATTAATCCCCAAGCAGTGTTGTCTGAAAGAAGCTCAGTAGTGCTGCAAGTAACCGTATGTACTAAGATCTGCAGTGCACTGCAGCTACTGTCTATCCTGTGTAGGATGCTCATGTAGATCCTTCTAGAAGAGTCTGTCATCAGGAACTAATATCCATAACATAGGCGAGTAAGGATTCAGGAATGGCACCTCAAGGGAAGGGAGGCAGGATGCCTCATAGAATTGTATTAAAATGGTGTAATGGTTAGACATGGAAGTGCAACAGTGCCATAGCGTCTGTTTATTAGACTGGCTAAGTGCAGCTCTTTTTGGCTGCACCAGTGTAAAAAATTGATGTCATCTGAAGCCCCATTCTTCTCTTTCTCTCTCTTTTCTATGTCTCATCTGCTTTCTGTGGCTTCATTTGTTTTTTCCTTGTTATGGGTCTCTCATTTACTTCTACCTGTTGGCTACCACTCCCCTTTGGCTCCACCAAGTCTTATAATTTGGAATCATTAGATTTCTACCCACCTTTTCTTTGACCTGCCCAGTCTTTCCCTTCATATACATGCTTGAAAAAGAATGCTAGCTTTCAGGCTGTTGTTTAGCCAAACTGGCTCGTTACCCATTTTAATTTGATGGGTTTGTAGTAGAGCAGCTGTGGCTGAGTCCTGCCAGAGAAACAATGGGGATTTTGTTCTGGAAGTGTGAAATGACATATGTTCTTGGAAGCAGAGAAATCATCTACCTGAAGTAGTTACTATAAAACCTGAAAGCGCACCAAAGAAGACAGTACTTATAATAATGGGATGACACATGCATTCTCCAGTAATATTTTACCCAAAACAGTTATCTCTGACCAACTCTGCATATACAATGTATGCCATGTAAATGAACATGCTAATCCGGGACCAATCTATTATTGGAATGTTTCCCAGGGCATCAAGTTAGTGTCATGATAACCAATGGCATCTGCATAGTCTGAAGAATTCTAGCAACAGTTCTGTGTAACAGGAACATGGTCAGTGCCAAGAAGATTAGTGCACCTATCACAGTATTCTACTGAAATGAAACACTAAGATCTCCACGCTTGCTTTTTATTACAAGCATCTACTGACATCAGTAGATCCACGTAAGGGAGGGGGAAAATGGGTCTTAATTGTTAATGGGTGGATAGCGTAACACAAAATGACAATGAAAATCAGAGGCTCCTGGTGTATTATTTATATTAATTAATCACATTTAGCAGTTGTATTTGGTAAACATACTGGGGCAATTTTTTCTCCCAGTTATAGCTGTGCAAGCCCATCACATCGGTACCATAGATGTAATTGAGGGCAGATTCCTTGTAATGCATACTTCTTTATAAAATGTATTTAACATACCAGTTTGGACATCATTGTTCCTTTATTCTTATAGATCACTATCATCATGACTATGACAACAGCATAAGACTTGAACAGAAGAGAAATGGGACTATGAAAGACACAGCGTGAAGATTATTGCTGCTAGATGGACCCAGTCACTGTGTACCGAGGCATCCAATTAAGGAAGATCTAGGAAGAACACTGCGGGTTTTTTTTGACTTGGCTTTGTGTTCAGATTGAAATGATATTCTATGACACAGTGATTGTCATAGATTTCTGTAAAGGGTTCCATATTCTGTTTTTATCTAACTGGCAATCTGTTTGCTTTAGTTTCTGTAAGCAGGGAACTCATCAAACTGTCTTTCCCTAGTAATATCTTGGGTTTGTCTGAGTATTTCTCTGAAAAAGAACTCTCTCTTACATCATCTTTAGACTTTTTAGCTGTGGGCCAGATGGTCTGGTGAGTGTTAAGAGCCCCTCTATCTTCCTGCATGTGTAAATCCCACCTTATTCTGCAGAAGTGTGGGGTGGGGGTGAGGGGAGGGAAGGAAGCTGATACCTTCATGGTATCAGTACCAAAGTTCCCGAATTTCCTCTGTGGGATCAGAAATCTGGAGATTGTAAGAGGGGGGGAACGGACAAGAAAGGGAGGGACAGGGTCATGTGTGAGAGAGACAGAGTTAGCTCAGCATTAATTAAATTGTCAGTGGATCATAATTCAAGGTAGCCCTTCTGCCAGCTGTTGTCAGCAGCAACATGATCCAGGTTGAAATACCTAGGGATTCCTCTTAAAATTAACATACCATTGGCTCAAGACCCCATCCACAGACCTAAGAAAACAACATTTTTCCTGGGCATTCTTAATAGGCAGTACTTCCTCACTCAGAAGTATCAAATCGGCATGTAAAACAAGAAAAAAAAATAGTAAAGGACAAGGGGACATGGTATTAACTTAGGGAAATAAATCAGCAGTATATTTATGTGAATCATCTTATGTTCTTTTTCTTAGGTTCTTATACGTGAAACTCACAGCAGTGGTAATTTTGGGAGTCAGCCTCTACCTCAGTTCCCCACCAACTAGTGTGGACATCTGATAGGTGAATGCCCCTTCAACGTGTCTCTTTCCACCATGCCCCTGAGTTACACCTTACACTATGGTTGGTGTCAGTGCTTAGTTCCAGAGTGCTCTTCAGCAGGCCTGTCTGCAGCCACTAGGCAAAGTGATGGTGGATCCAGTCCTGAGGTTCCACCACCTAGCCCTGCTGGTGAGTCTTCAGCTTGATTTGATGCTAGGTAGGGAGGGCCTCAGCAATATGTGCAGCTCCATGGCTGTCCCGTGACTTCAGCAAAAGCTACCTCCATGCTGTATCTCAGTGTAAAGCATAATTCTATCTCAAGTTCTTCAGATCAGAGTCCCTTTCCTCTTCCTTTGTCTCCCAAATTCCACCACCCCACCACTTCCCATCACTCTGACACCCCATCTGATTTGTATCACACTTGGATGGTTTCTAGGTGGAAAGCTTATGTAAATGCACTCTCTATAGCCATACGTTGCTCCTGTTTATGGGTAGATGGCAATACTGTGTTCCTTAGCCTAGGGTATGGACAGGGATCACACTTTATTTTAACATTACCTTCTAACTGGCCGTTTTCAATTCTAGGAAGGTTTGAGTGGTCTCATCTCCCTGTGACTTTAGTAGCAATAAGTCACTTTGCATTATTGCGCCCTTGAGGTCAGCAATAATAAAATATAAGAAAACAATGTCAGAGCATGAAAAAAGTGAAGGACTTTCCCTACTGACCAGCCATCTGTCTGATCTGCTTCACCATGTCAGCCACAGTATTTACTGAGCTACCTAAACACACCCAAAGAATTCAGTAGTTCTGCAGTTACTGCCAATGAAGAGAATGCTGTGGGCGGGTAACTTCAGAAGTCATCATGACACAAGAAATATAAGATATCGCAATCACTGACCTCCAGAAGAGCGAATATATTTGTTTATATTCAGTACCATCATAATTTTGAGGAAAGTCAGAGGAGAATGTGTGACTGAGCATCTATAATGCAGGAACTCTCTAGTCGGCTTAATAAAACGCCTGACTACCCAAACTTGGGTCTGCGTCTAGACTGGCAAGTTTTTCCACAAAAGCAGTTGTTTTTGCTGAAAAACTTGCCAGCTGTCTATACTGGCCACTTGAATTTCCGCAAGAACACTGACTTCCTACTGTCTGAAATCAGTGCTTCTTGCGGAAATACTATGCTGCTCCCGTTTGGGCAAAAGTCCTTTTGCGCAAAACTTTTGTGCAAAAGGGCCAGTGTAGACAGCTCAGATTTGTTTTGCACAAAAAATGCTTTTGTGGAAAAACGTCAGTGCCAATCTAGACGCTCTTTTCCGCAAATGCTTTTAACGGAAAATTTTTCCGTTAAAAGCATTTGCAGAAAATCATGCCAGTCTAGACGTAGCCAGGGAGTCTGTACATGGTCAAGATGTATTGGTGACTCATGGGGATAAATTTTAGACAGTAGCTCCCCCTTTTATAAGCTTAAAGATTGTGTTGTAAAGGCTCTTTGTTTGAACAAAAAACATCCCATGATAATGAGGGATAATAATGATAGTAGATTAGAAAGCAGAGAATGAGATGATTTATGCAGTGGGATGATTACTTTATTCATGTTAGCTGTATTTCTGTTATTGTTTTCCCTTCTTCATTAAGCAATATGCGTAAACTGTCTTTGGACTTCCTTTTGCTTCTAATATATTTGTAGAATGTTTTCTTGTTCTCCTTTATGTCTCAATCTAGACTGAGTTTGTTTTGTGCTTTCGTCTTCCCAATTTTGCCCCTATATACTTGTGTTATTTGTTTATATTCATCCTTTAGCCTAGTTTCTACTTTTTATAGCAAAATGCAGGACAATGTAGCACTTTAAAGACTAACAAGATGGTTTATTAGATGATGAGCTTTCGTGGGCCAGACCCACTTCCTCAGATCAAATAGTGGAAGAAAGTAGTCACAACCATATATACCAAAGGATACAATTAAAAAAATGAACACATATGAAAAGGACAAATCACATTGCAGAACAGGAGGGGGATGCGGGGAGGGGGGAAGGAAGGAAGGTAACTGTCTGTGAATTGATGATATTAGAGGTGGGGAGAGTGGGATGTTTGTGAGTTAATGGTATTAGAGGTGATAATTGGGGAAACTATCTTGGTAATGGGTGAGATAGTTCAAATGTTTGTTCAGTCCTTTTTGGAAAGTGTCGAATTTTAACATGAATGACAGTTCAGAGGATTCCCTTTCTAGTGCAGATGTAAAAGGTCTTTGTAGCAGAATGCAGGTGGTTAAGTCATTGAGAGAGTGTCCTTTCTGGTTAAAATGGCAAGAAACTGTTTTTTCTTTGTGATCTTGTCTGATATCTGTTTTGTGGGCATTAATCCTTTGGCGAAGTGTCTGAGATGTCTGTCCAATGTACATAGCAGACGGACACTTTCGGCACATGATAGCATAGATTATATTTCTGGATGCGCAGGAATATGTGTTCTTGATCTTATAACTCACTTGGTTAGGTCCAATAATGGTATCAGCAGAATGAATATGTGGACAAAGCTGGCAATGGGGTTTGTTGCAAGGGAAGGTACCAGGGTTGGTATTAGTGTGGTATGTCCTGTGGTGGTTGGTAAGAATCATCTTGAGGTTAGGTGGTTGTCTATAGGAGACTATGGGTCTGTCTCCCAGAGCCTCTTGGAGTATGGTATCCTGTTCCAGTATAGGCTGTAGTTTATTGATAATGTGTTGGACAGGTTTAAGTTGGGGGTTGTACGTGATGACAAGTGGTGTTCTATTGTTGGTTTTCTTGGGTCTGTCTTGAAGTAGATGGTTTCTAGGTATTCGTCTGGCTCTTTCAAACAAGCAATTAGAAACACTATCCCAGAGGACACTACTGCCAACCTGATAGCAGACCTATGTAACTTTGTTCTCACCCACAATTATTTCCAGTTTGAGAACAACTTATACCTCCAGATCAGCGGACAGGGGACTCATGTGGGTGAATAAGTCCCTGATGGCATGGCTGATGTGGTTAGGCCCTATGATTGTGTCACTTGAGTAGATATTTGGGCTGAGTTGTCAATGGGGTTTATTGTGGGGATTGAGTCCTGGTGTTTCTGTGGTTTGGTGTATAGTTACTGGGTTAGTGTCTCTGATGTGGTGTGTAATTGCTTGCACTACCACTGACTTACATTACCACTCCCAACCTTAACTTCCTCCCCTAAAATTTGCAAAACTATATTCAAAGTAACACATTACCAAGAGAGCTACATAATTCCATTTCCTATGTGAGCAGACTACAGCATTCCTAGCTGTATGTCGAGGGGCATGCCCCCTCAACAGTCCCAATGTTGGGTTATTGTCCCCTTTTCCGGGGCAAATATGTCCCAAAGGCCTAGTTAAAAGGCACAAGTCCCTCTATCAGGGTATGTATGGCTCAATAGCCTGATTCAAAATACAGTTCCCCCTATCACGGTATGTACGGCCAGAGGCCAAGTCACAAACACAGCCCTTTCTATCAGTGTATATGCAGCCCAGAGGCCTAGTCCACACACAGTTCCCTCTATCAGGGTATGTATGGCCCTAAGGCCTAGTTCACAGGTAAGCCTCTCAACTGCTAGGGAGCAGGAGTTTTCGGGGGGAGAGGAAGAGGAGAGGTAGGGGGACCCAGGCCCTCCCACTCCACCGGGTCCCAGACCAGGGGCCTGTTGATAGTGGAGGATTTTGCTGCCTGCTCAGCAGGAATTCTGGCCAAAGCGCGCTGAGCTCCCATAGGACAATCCTCCATCCTGGGCCACTTCCTACCATTCCCAGCGCTCTGCTCAGCTCTTGCAGTGTCACTTGGTGGGACTGGCCCTCCTGGATGGCTTCTCTGGCTGGGGCTGCTGAGGTTGCTTCTGCAGAAGCTGTTGCTTCTGGGGAGGCTGCAGCTGGGGCTGCTTGGACCTGAGCTTCTTCCCTTCTGGCAGTCAGCCCAGACTGAATGGCTCCATGAGCTTTTATATCTGGTCTCCCTTGCGAGCATGCCCAGCAGGGCTGTGGGGGCGGAACCCTCTCAGCTAGCTGGGCCAGGGCAACTCCCTGCTGTTGGTAGGTACACCCCGTCACACTGTAAAAAAAGCTTGACATAGGAGTTGCTGCATAATGTTGTTTAAAAATTGTAACCATTACGTGCACTTATTATTCCTGCAACATCATAGAATTAATGGATGTCATCACACCAAACAGATAAATTGTTACATTTCATGTCCTACTTCTGGATTCAAAATTGGTTTTTTTATTGTACTGTATTTTTCCTTCTAAATTTTTGTGCACTTACATTTTGAAAGCCGGTATTAATTCTTTGTCATAACTGATTGAGACCTGAGTAATGAACAAACTGTGTTGCACCTTCAGCCATGTTGTAAATGGGCCTTCCACTTTGTGCATGTAATTTGTGCTCACTAATTTTATGCTAACAGTTTTCTGCCAGTATAATGAATGTTAGAGGCACAAAAACACAGATTTGTGCCTAACCACTTGCCTGTATGAAAAAAGCCCTGTAGTAATTGTTAGTGAAGAGGCAATAGGGTTCTATAGAAATTAAAGTGGTTGATATAGAAATTATTTTAAAAATACCCTAGAAATTATTAGCAGAATATATCTTTGTTGAATTTTTAACACAAACTATAGCAACTAGGAAACACTGAGTCTCTGAAGAACTCTGTTCCATGATATATAATAGATGCAGACCTCCTACATGAGTTCCTTGTGTCCTGTTCCTGCCCAGGAAACAGACCGTTGCGTCCTGAACACAGATATGCAGAATGGGATGTCTCCATCCTTCTGTATCCATATCTCTCAGTCACTGAGTTAAATATTTATATGGGTTAGAGTAGCTCTGCAGCAGAGAGATTTAAAAATATTTTAGGGTTGGAGGAAAAGTCCTTCAGGTTGGAACTAAAATGGCTGGCAAGCCTTGAAATATTGCAAGTTTCTAGGCGCTGGTGTGGGCTGGAAAGGAGAACTTTTTGGCTACGTCTATATTGGCAAGATTTTGCGCAAATACTTTTAACACAAGAGTTTTTGCGTTAAAGTATTTGCGTAAGAAAGCGTCTACACTGGCATGTGCTTTTGCGCAACAGATGTGCTTTTGTGCAAAAGCATCCGTGCCAGTGTAGACGCTCTCTTGTGCAAGAAAGCTCCGTTGGCCATTTTAGCCATTGGGCTTTCTTGTGCAAGAAATTCATGTTGCCTGTCTACACTGGCCTCTTGCGCAAGAGGGCTTATTCCTGAGCAGGAACATCATAGTTCTTGTGCAAGAAGCACTGATTTCACACATTAGAACGTTAGTGTTCTTGCTCAGGAACTTCCCGCCAGTGTAGACAGGCAGCATATATTTGCGCAAAAGCAAGCCAATATAGCCTCTTAGTTGGAGAGGTAATAAATGGATGCTAGGGGAAAATATAAAAGATCGGCGAATTTTCTAAATTCTTTCTGGGAGGTATGTGAATGTTCTAAGAGAAATTAAAGAGCTAGAGACTCTCTTAGGCTATGTCTACACTGGAAGGTTCTTGCACAAGAACATCTTGTGCAAGGGTTCTTTGTGCAAGAACTCTTGCGCAAGAACACATCCACACTGCCATGTGCTTTTGTGCAAGAACATCCATGGCAGTGTGGACGTTCTTCTCTTGCTCAAGAAAGCTCTGATGGCCATTTTAGCCACGGGGATTTCTTGCGCAAGAAACCCCTGCCGCGCGTCCACACTGCCCTCTTGCGCAAGAGCTCTTGCGCAAGAGGGCTTACACTTGTTAGAAAAGAGCTTAGCTCTTGCGCAAGAATACCTCTCTTACCAAGCTTTACTGTAAATCTTCTTGCGCAAGAGCGGGCGGGCAGTGCAGACGCTCCGCGGAAGAATGGCCATTCTTGCATAAGAACCCGCCACTGTAGACATAGCCCTATTAATTTAAGGATTGAAGGTCATTTACATTAACTGCAGGAAGTTATGGCCAGTAGAATAATACCAAAATATGTTAGGCGCTCATGCAAGGCAAATGGATTCTGGTCTGGTGAAAAGGGGTTAGTCCTTCATATCAGTGGACCCAGACTGCTGTCAGGATATAGCGATAAAACATTTGTGGCAGTAGTTGCTGTTTGCCTGCTCTCTACACAAATTATACTACTGCATAGTAGATTAAGCACTGGACTGTTCAGCTACCACGGCTGTGATTTACTAGGGAACATTTTTAGCCACTATACAATTATGGACAATGTGGCCCAGTAAAATTACTGACTTTGAGGAGCATGCCTGTAATATACCATAGAGCAGACTGGGGGCAATACTGAATTCAGTGAGTCATAGCAGCTGCTGTTCAGAGCAGCATCACAAGGGAGTAATGCACCTTCAGAATCTTTCAACTCCTACACAGTATGTGCTTTTCAATATGATCCTCCTTCCAGCCAGATTTACAACTGAGTTGATTGAGTCATAAAGAGGTTGTGAACTTGCATATCTCAGCTTACCCTCTCTAAAACCCTTTGCTGTAGCCAGCAGACCATAATGTTCTTCTTTCTTTCACTCTCTCTTCCCAAACAAACAAAAGGATTGTATGTATTTTAAGCATAAAGCAAACATCAGGATGAAGTGAATTAATTTTTCATGACTTCCCAATATGGTTTGCAGCACATGGTACTTATGTTATTAAAATCTGGATTTATCTTCAATTTAATGAGCATTTAATTCACACTGTCTCTGCATAATGAAATACAGGCCTTAAATGATAGAAGAGCGAAATATTTCTATTGGAGATGTTCAGAACAGGCCTCAGCTAAATTAATGTACATTCATTCTGGACCTCTGACAACATACATGAAAAAGTGCTTCATCAGTTTACTCCATTTAGTTTGATAAGAGAACCTTGGGTGAACATTGCTTCTAAATGAATTAAGAGAACCAGCCACTCTAGACAATAACCCTTTTGAATGTTTAATTTTACAGGCACATAATGCACCAGTTGATGTGCATGTGGTCTCAGAAGATATCTTACAAAGCAACATAACACTAACAATTAAAGAGGGGAGAGATTTTATATGTCTGTCATTTTTTGTTTGTATAGTGGTTTGGATGCAATTCTGCAAACACTACAGACTTTAAAGGGACTTCTCATGGCAGTCAGTACTTAGGATCAGTGATTTTCTTTATTTCTTTTTCAGTTGGGGGGAGGGGGGGAATGTAAGCAGGGGGAATGGCCCTGCTATTGTGGGGAACTTTTTTGGCTTCTACACTACCCTAGAGAAATGGGCTAGTGAAAGGATTTGAGTCTCCACTCCCACTTCCTTTACCCAGAGGCCTCCCTGACCTCCAGGGCTCCCCTTCCACTCTCCTGTGTGGCAGAGTCCTCATAAACCCAATAAGGCTGGGCCCAAGATACCTGCGGCTCAACCCCTAACCTTGTGGCAGTCACCTAGGGCAAGGGCTGAGTGTTGCCACTCTGGGGTGCTCTTTTCTCATTGGATGTTTCTCTGACCCACAGATGATTACATACAATTCAAACAAATACAATTTATTAAATAGCAATTAATTAAAAAAACAAAAGAATAAGAAAAAATAGAAAAAGTTACTGGAAACATACACTCTGCTTTATGGCACAGAGACCTCAAACAGCCTCTCTGCAAATGTCAAGACAGTTCAGAGTCTGTTTCTGGTAGGTCCCAGGCCGCTGCCTCAGTGCTGCAGGAAGGCTGCAGGTCAGACACTTGCTGTGGGTGGCAGGGCCCTTCTCCCCAGCATCGGCCCTTCCCCAGTTGGAGTTATCATCCCCCTCCAAGTCTGCAAGGCCTCTGGTGGAGATCCCCTGCTCTGGGCCTCTACCCAGGATCCACCCTCTTGCTCACTGCATCCAGCTCCAGACTGCTCCAGCTCCACTATCTGCTTCACTGCCCCCAGTGCCTGAGCAGCTTCTATGGGTCTGTTGCTGAAGCTCTGCTCCCACCATGGTTCTGTTGCCTGCGCTGTGACTCAGGCTCTAATATTTGCTCTGTGGCTCAGGGTCTGTAGCTGCCACTTTGCTCCCAACATGGATCTGCCCTCTGTGTTGTGGCTCAGTGTTTCTGGCTGCGCTGGCTCCTCCCTACTCAGCTCAAGCACATGTCTTCATAGCTCGGACCCACTCAGTCTGACTGAGCAAAACCCAGCTCACACAGGAGCATGGAGGAGGAGACTCTTCCCCAAATTTCTCACTCCTTCATTGGGCTACCTGTCCTGTTGATGCTCTTCTCTGGACCTTCTCCAATTTCTCCACATCTTTCTTGAAATGTGGTGCCCAGAACTAGACACAATACTCCAAATGAGGCCGAATCAGCACGGAGTAGTGGAAGAATAACTTCTCGTATCTTGCTCACAACACTCCTGTTAATGCATTGCAGAATCATGTTTGCTTTTTTTGCAATAGCATCACACTGTTGACTCATATTTAGCTTGTGGTCCACTATGACCTCTAGGCTACATCTATACTGCAGCCTTCTTCTGCAAAAGCTTATGCAAATGAAGCACAGAGTAGACTATCGCTGTGCTTTATTTGCATAATTAATTAGCAACCATTTTTGCGCAAAAGGCTGTTGCACAAAAAGGAGGTGTGTAGATTGCTCCTTTTTGTGCAAAAAATCCCTCTTGCACAAGAGCCATTCTTCCTCATTTTTTCAGGAAGAATGGCTCTTGCACAAGAGGGGGTTTTTGCGCAAAAAGGAGCCATCTACATAGCTCCTTTTTGCACAAAAGCCTCTTGCACAAAAACAGCTGCTAATTAATTATGCAAATGAAGCATGGCGATATTCTACTTGGCGCTTCATTTGCATAAGCTTTTGCAGAAGAAGGCTGCAGTATAGACGTAGCCCTAAATCCCTTCTCCAGTATTCCTTCCTAGACAATCACTTCCCATTCTTATGTGTGAGACTGATTGTTCCTCCTAAGTGGAACACTTTGTATTTGTCCTTATTAAACTTCATTCTATTTACCTCAGACCATTTCTCCAGTTTGTCCAGATCATTTTGAATTATGACCCTATCCTTCAAAGCACTTGCAACCCCTTCCAGCTTCATATCATCTGCAAACTTAATAAGTGTACTCTCTATGCCAATATCTAAACAGTTGCTGAAGGTATTGAACAGAACTGGTCCCAAAACAGGCCCCACTTGTTATGCCCTGTCAGCAGGATTATGCATAGTTAATAAATACTCTCTGAGAATGGTTATCCAACCACTTATGTACCCACCTTATAGTAGCCCCATCTAAGCTGTATTTGCCTAGTTTATTGATAAGAATGTCATGCAAGACTGTATCAAATCCCTTACTAAAGTCTAGGTATACCATGTCCACCACTTCTCCCTTATCCACAAGACCCGTTATCCTATCAAATAAAGCTATCAGATTAGTTTGACATGATTTGTTCTTTACAAATCCATGCTCACTGTTACCTATCACCTTATTATCTTCCAGGTGTTTTTAAATGAATTCCTTAAATTACTTGCTCCATTATCTTTCCTGGCACAGAAGTTAAACTGACTAGTCTGTAGTTTCCTGGGTTGTTCTTATTTCCCTTTTTATAGATGAGCAATATATTTGCCCTTTTCCAGTCTTCTGGAATCTCTCCCGTCTTCCATGATTTTTCAAAGATGATAGCTAATAGCTCAGATACTACCTCTATCAGTTCCTTGAGTATTCTAGTATGCATTTCATCAGGCCCTGGTGACTTGCAGGCATCTAAATTTTCTAAGTGATTTTTAACTTGTTCTTTTTTTTATAATCTTCTAAACCTCCCCTCTAGCATTCACTATGTTAGGCGTTACTTCATCATCAGACTTCTTGGTGAAGACCGAAACAAAGAAATTATTAAGCACCTCTGCCATTTCCAAATTTTCTGTTACAGTTTTTCCTTCCTCACTGAGCAGTGCACCTACCTTGTCTTTGGTCTTCTTCTTGCTTCTAATATATTTATAGAATGTCTTCTTGTTTCCCTTTGTCTGTAGCTAGTTTGAGCTTGTTTTGTGCCTTTGCCCTTTTAATGTTGCCCCTGCATACCTGTATTGTTTGTTTATATTCATCCTTTGTAATTTGTCCTACTTTCCACTTTTTATGAGACTCCTTTTTGAGTTTTAGATCATGCAAGATCTCCTGGTTAAGCCAAAGTGGTCTTTTGCCATACTTTCTATCTTTCCTATGCAGCAGAATAGCTTGCTTTTGGGCCCTTAATAATGTCCCTTTGAAAAATTGCCAACTCTCTTCAGTTGTTTTTCCCCTTAGTCTTGCTTCCCATGGGACCTTACCTTTAAACTAGATTCATCGGGGGACGGTGACCAAAACCCTGAGGGGAGTGGGAAAGTCGGATACCGGGAAGAAATGCAGAGAGGAAGGGGCAAGAAAGGAGGACCCATGTTTCGAATGGAGAAGATAGGACGATCAACTGGTTACCTGAAGTGTTTGTACACTAATGCGAGAAGCCTGGGCCACGAACAGGAAGAACTGGAGGCCCTGGCCCAGACCAAGAAATATGATTTAATTGGGATAACAGAGACTTGGTGGGATGACTCGCATGACTGGAGCGCTGTCATGGAAGGGTATAGACTGTTCAGGAACAACAGACAGGGGAGAAAAGGAGGAGGAGTTGCACTATATGTAAGAGAGCACTACGATTGCTCTGAACTCCAGTATAAAGAGGGAGAAAAACCTGTTGAGAGTCTATGGGCTAAGTTTAAAGGAGCAAACAACAGCATTGATGTTGTGGTTGGTGTTTGCTACAGGCCACCGAATCAGGTGGATGAAGTAGATGAGGCTTTCTTCGGACAACTGAGCGAAGCTTCCAGATCGCAGGCCCTGGTTCTCATGGGGGACTTTAATCACCCTGACATCTGCTGGGAAACCTATACGGTAGTACACAGGCAATCCAGGAAGTTTTTGGAGAATGTTGGGGATAACTTCTTGACACAGGTGCTGAAGGATCCGACCAGGGGCCGTGCGCAGCTTCACCTTCTGCTCACAAACAGGGAGGAACTAATAGGGGAAGTGGAGGTAGGTGACAACCTGGGAAGCAGTGATCATGAGATGGTAGATTTCAGGATCCTGACCAAAGGAAGAAAAGAGAGTAGTAAAATACTCACCTTGGACTTCAAAAAAGCAGATTTTGACTCCCTTCGAGATCTGATGGGCAGAATCCCCTGTGATGTTAACATGAAGGGGAAAGGAGTCCAGGACAGCTGGCAGTATTTTAAAGAAGCCTTATTGAAGGCACAGAAAGAAACCATCCCGACATGTAGCAAGTGAGGCAAACATGGTAGGAGACCAGACTGGCTTACAGGGGAAATCCTTGGTGAACTTAAGCACAAAAAGGAAGCTTACAAAGAGTGGAAACTTGGACAAATGACCAGGGAGTAGTTTAAAGGTATAGCTCGAGAATGCCGGGGGCTTATCAGGAAGGCGAAAGCGCAAATGGAATTGCGACTGGCTAAGGACGTGAAGGATAACAAGAAATGTTTCTACAGGCATGTTAACAAGAAGAAGGTGATCAGAGAGGGTGTGCGGCCCCTAATGGATAAAGGAGGTAACCTAGTGACAGATGATGTGGGGAAAGCTGAAGTACTCAATGCTTTCTTTGCCTCTGTATTCACGGACAAGGTCGGCTCCTGGACTTCTGCGCCAAGTGACGCAAGATGGGATGAAGATGGACAGCCCGTGGTGGGTAAAGAACAGGTTAGGAACTATTTAGAAAAGCTAAACGTACATAAATCCATGGATCCGGACTTAGTGCATCCAAGGGTACTGAGGGAGTTGGCAAATGTCATTGTGGAGCCTTTGGCTATTATCTTTGAAAAGTCGTGGAGATCGGGAGAAATCCCGGATGACTGGAAAAAGGCAAATGTAGTGCCCATCTTCAAAAAAGGGAAGAAGGATGATCCAGGGAACTATAGGCCCCAGTCTTACCTCAGTTCCTGGAAAAATCATGGAAGGGATCCTTAAGGAATCCATATTGAGGCACTTGGATGAGAGGAAAGTGATTAGGAATAGTCAGCATGGATTCACAAAGGGCAAGTCGTGCCTGACCAATCTGATTAGCTTCTATGATGAGGTAACTGGCTCGGTGGACATGGGGAAGTCAGTGTATGTTATATACCTTGACTTTAGCAAGGCTTTTGATACGGTCTCCCACAATATTCTTGCCAGCAAGTTAAGAGATTGTGGATTGGATAAATGGACGGTAAGATGGATAGAAAGATGGCTAGAAGGCCGGGTCCAGCAGGTAGTGATCAATGGCTCGATGTCAGGATGGCGGTCGGTTTCTAGCAGAGTGCCCCAAGGTTCGGTTCTAGGACCGGTTTTGTTCAATATCTTTATTAATGATCTGGATGAGGGGATGGATTGCTCCCTCAGCAAGTTTGCGGATGACACTAAGCTGGGGGGAGAGGTAGATACGCTTAAGGGCAGAGATAGGGTACAGAATAACTTAGACAAATTGGAGGATTGGGCCACAAGAAATCTGATGAGGTTCAACAAGGACAAGTGTAGAGTCCTGCACTTGGGACGGAAGAATCCCAAGCATAGTTACAAGCTGGGGACCAACCGGTTAAGGAGTAGTTCTGCAGAAAAGGACCTGGGGGTTACAGTGGATGAGAAGCTAGATATGAGTCAACAGTGTGCCCTTGTAGCCAAGAAGGCTAATGGCATATTAGGTTGCATTAAGAGGAGCATTGCCGGCAGATCCAGAGATGTCATCATTCCCCTTTATTCGGCTTTGGTGAGGCCGCATCTGAAGTACTGTGTCCAGTTCTGGGCCCCCCACTACAAAAAGGATGTGGACGCATTGGAGAGGGTCCAGCGGAGGGCAACCAAAATGATTAGGGGGCTGGAGCATAAGACTTATGAGGAGAGGCTGAGGGACTTGGGTCTGTTTAGTCTGCAGAAGCGAAGAGTGAGGGGGGATTTGATAGCAGCCTTCAACTTCCTGAAGGGAGGTTCCAAAGAGGATGGAGAGAGGCTGTTCTCAGTAGTGACAGATGGCAGAACAAGGAGCAATGGTCTCAAGTTGTGGTGGGAGAGGTCCAGGTTGGATATTAGGAAAAACTATTTCACTGGGAATGTGGTGAAGCACTGGAATGGGTTACCTAGGGAAGTAGTGGAGTCTCCATCCCTAGAGGTGTTTAAGGCTCGGCTTGACAAAGCCCTGGCCGGGTTGATTTAGTTGGAATTGGTCCTGCCTAGAGCAGGGGGCTGGACCTGATGACCTTCTGAGGTCTCTTCCAGTTCTATGATTCTATGATACCAGCTCTCTGAGCTTACCAAAATCTACCTTCCTGAAATTCATTGTCTCTGTTTTGCTGTTTGTATCTTTCCTTTCATACTGGAAGCTAACCAACCAAAAACCCCCACTGAGTTTTAGTAAGGCGCCAACAGTTCCCTTACACAATTCTACAAACACTACTGACTTTAAAGGGTCTACTCATGGTAGTCAGTACTTGTAGGGCCAGTGCTTTTCTTTATTTCTTTTTTGATAGATGAATTTATTTTTTGAGGGGTGGGATGGCATAAACCAAACCCCATAGAAACCAATTGAGATACTCCCATTGATTTCAATAACTTTTAGAGAAGGCCCTTGATGAAAGGATTGTGAATGCTGGGTCTGATCCTTTCATCCATATTTTATTTAAACCAGGGGACTTCCTGCAGAGCAAGATGGTATTCATCACGAGTAAGGGATAACAGACATTGCCCATTCATGTGAGAAAGACAAAACAATAACACTTGGAAAGAAAAATGGAGGCAATCTAATTTTTTGTTGTCATCATGAACTACTTAAAAATACTCATTAATATCCTCTGAATAATACAGGGTTCCTTTAATAATAAAATATGGTAAAAATTGTTTAAAGAAAAACAAAAGATCCATTTATTCTGTAAAGCAATACTAGTTTCCTACCACTGAGCATTAAATAAAATGTAGTGTAACTGAATGGCTAATTAAGAATTTTCTTAATGTATTTTTTTTTTCTTCTCAGATGTTTGTGTCTTCCTCTTCCTCTCCAATAAACAAAAAATATTGCTTTGAACACCAGCTGATATCTGGTGAAGCACTTTTTGAATTTGGACAATGACAATGATTCACTGGGGTTTTCAAACATAATTCCATAACAAACAAACAAACAAACAAACAAACAAATAAATAAAATTAAAGCATTTTCTACATATAAAGTAAAAAAAAAAGTCAGCTCTTCAGGGTAAAATTGATAAGCTATGACAATACAGTCACAGGCACAGAAGAAACATCTTTTCAGTTTTCTGATTTTTTTTTTTTTTGGACACAGCTGCAAGAGTTTCTGAAGCACAGGAAACAGGTATGAAGCAATCAGTAAAGGCAGAATGTTTCCTGTTTATTAGAAAGGGCATGTGCCATTGATTTACATCTGGCTATAGTTAGAGACCAACTTGAAAAAAAAATGGTTTCACTTCATGAAACTACTTTGGGCTGGGGTTCTTATGGGGGTACTAATTTGCTACATGTTTCCTTCCCCCTTCTCCTTCACCTACAAACCAATACACAAATTTGGGGGGAAATGCTAAGGAGAGTCTTTACAGTGTAGAATGACTTACCATATGGTATTACATTCCCAGAGATTAACATTTATAGTGTTAATGAACATTCATTTCACACTAAGCCTATTTTTAAATATCATATTACATAAAAAAATGAAGGACAAGATTCTACATGCCCTCTTGTGATGAGGTGTTCACCCAACATCAGCCTAGAAAGGATTAATGAGGCTGAGAAGGAATAATTAACCAGATGGGCCACCACTGAGGAGAATTAGGTGGCCTAAGTAAGTCTTCAGTGATGATGGAGCCCAGATGAGAAGGAACAGGGAGGGCTAGTATAAAGCCAGGTGACTGGCAATAGAAAAGAGCTGTAGGGAATAAATATCTAGTCACTCTGTAACTATTAGCAAGAGGAAAGATAGCGCTCAGGAATGGCTGGAATAGAAAACCTAGAGAACCAGTCCCTGAAGGAAAGGTTTATCCAGAAGGATGATGTAGGGAAAGGCTTGGGGAAACAGCAGCAAGGTGGAGCTCTGCAGAGCTTGGCTGCTGACTCAGTCACTGAGAAGGGGCAATACTTAAAGTTTTTAAGAAACTTCAGGCTGTACTTGAGTCAGTCACAGCTCTGAATTGGGGCTGTGACAGTGGAGCCTCTCTGTTCGTGGGTTTTCTAGTATCATTGTGTTTCCCAGAGACCCTGTCATGGGGCACATTTGCTGTTATTTCCCTTCAGGGAATGCAACATGTGGCCTCTTATGAAAGCAGCTCTGCTGGCCAGTGTGGAAAGGGGTATAGATCACAGCCCCAATTCCTTCCTTTTTTCTGAGGGAATTTGCATCCCAGGGGAAATTAGAGAATATGGGGATTACTTTAATTGAAGTCTGCTCGTGTGCGTGTGTGCATGCTCATGCTTGTTTTGAGGGATCTTAAGGACCTGCATGATCTTGATATAGGTACCAGTGGTGAAAAAGTATATAATCTAGAGATAACTATTTCAGAATAAGATTTGCCACATGTTTACAACATGGGACGGCTACGCAATAGCCTAAGTAAGTGGTATATTGCTCTTCAGTTGCTTTGCATACACTTTGCTGTTTGAATCTGTGTTCAGAAATATAGCAAGAAGTGGCAGTTATCCAAGATATGTGTTCTCTATATTTGGGTATCTGTTAAAGCCTCAGACTTCCAAGAAGTGAACTAATCATGTGTGACCACTAATTGCAGACACGGTATCACAAATTTTAAAGCTTGGTCAGGGTTTGATTCTAACTATCCGTATGTCCTGAGCCTGAAGGTCTATATCACAATTAAACAGACCCAGGGCCTGACTGCAAATCAGCTGATATGGTCCAGCCATGAAGAGAGAGCACCCAGAGTTGCAGAGAGTGGGGCTGCAAGACACATACATGAGAAATGGCAAGGGGCATCAGACCATAGGGAGCTAATCTCCAAAGCAACCAGGAAGAGGCACTTTAAAGGTCTTTTCAAGAGAATTCCATGCACAGAGGGTGAAATTCACCATTGCACAGATTGCCAGTATAAAGTTTACTACTTTAACCCTGTCCCCTTGGATCATATGATAAATCAGTCCATATTCTGAATCCTCGCCTTTTTTGAAATTCAGAAGTGCATAAGCTAATTCTGCTCCCCTGCTTAATGGTGACTCTCACCCACAGGGATTTCAAGACTAAACCCTAAAGTGTTTTTGTTTATGAATGTGATTAAAATGATTAAATGTAAAATAAGTTACTCTATCTATATTCTTTTTTGGGGGGAAATATTTGATTCTCATAGAAATTGAGAACAAAATGAAGTAGCTAATAGTGCAGCAAGTATCATAAAAGCTTTTTCACAAAATTCTGATAATATACCCTAATCCTAGGTAGGCAAGTAATCCATGACATTCCAAGTGTAATGAAGTAATATTAATATCTCAAATTATGGAAACTGTTCACAGTAAGATCACCAAACCATACAAAACTCCACTTGTCAGGTTCCATCATAATCTCCACATTCAGTTCATGTTCTTTGAAAATTTCATAAAGATTCACATGTTCTTGAGCCGAACCTAAGCAGGTTTATAGTTTTGTATAAGTATCAAAGAAAATGGGCAGTTTTTAATGTGGTTTTTTTTTTTACATGAAACCCAGTTTGAACTGAGTTTTGTTTGAGATTTTTAGATTCATTTGGCTTAGAAACACAGGAAAATACAAAGGGGATATGAAAGCAAATGCAATCTTTGTATGCTGTCTTACAAAGAAAACCGTTGTATTGCATGAAACTCTAATAATAATTTATTTAGATTACTTAGCTTTGCTGTCTCACTCTTCTTCATCACTGCATTCTTTCAGCAGTAGATGTCTGTTAGAAATGACTAAACTTTAGGAAACCAGTCAGGTTTTCTCAAAGAAGCCATGGAGATTTAAAATGTACCATATCCAGAGCCAAACTTTACTCATATTGTGTGGGTATCAAATAGACAACCCATTATTGTATTTTTAGAACAGTTTAGGCTTTTTAAAAACATTTTAGCACTCATATGAACAGCAGGTAGGGTCAAAATCTAAGCATGTTGCCTATCTGAATATTATGCTACATGTCAAAGGGGCCCTACTCGGACAGTATATAAGGCAGCTTCTCCACCCAGATGCAAATGCATCACAACCTTATTCTGAAAGGCACCAGCACTGTACACCACAGAACCCTGTGTTTTAAATCAGGATGATTTCATCTACCTTAGAATCATGCCTAACATGAAAGACTAAACCAGAATCTGAGACTGTTGCACCAATCATTACTGAATGTCTGGTGACAATAAGTAACATTTAAGATACTAGTACACATTAAGAAGACTGAAATTCCATAAGACATTTTCTGCTTTGCCATCACCAAAAAAAAACCAAGCTTTGATTAGGATAGTGTGAAATGGTTGTTTTCTTGTAATCTGACTAGTGTAGTTAACACTTTTTTTGAACAACCTGAAGAAATAGAATATCAAAAATAGTTTTTGATGAATGATATTCACTGTTTCACAGTGTGAAATAGCACAGATTCTCACATCAGTTTTATACCTATTAATTACTTCTAGGCTACATCTACACTGGCCCCTTTTCCGGAAGGGGCATGTAAATTTCACGAGTCGTCGTAAGGAAATCCGCGGGGGATTACTTCAAAGTAAGAATAAGAGCCTCCGGAAAAGGGCACTTTTTCCGGAGGATCGGGGCCAGTCTAGACGCTCTTTTCCGGCTTTTTTAAAAGCCGGAAAAAAGCGGCGGACATTTTTATTTAAATGCCGCGGGGGATATTTAAATCCCCCGCGGATTTCCCTACGACGACTCGTGAAATTTACATGCCCCTTCCGGAAAAGGGGCCAGTGTAGACATAGCCCTAATGTACAACAGGAGAACTAGGATGTTCTCCATGGCTGCCAGGGAGTGGTCAGTTAGTTATGGAATTGGAGCAAGCTTTTGAGAGTGCCCCCCTTAAGTAAATATTTGCTTACTATACTAAAACTGATGAACAATTCCACCACATCCAGAGTCAAGAAAACTAAGAAAGATGAGAAAGGAACCCAAGAAAGAGTTTTAGACATTATAGAGCATGGAGGTGAAATATTTGGTAAAAGAATTGTGACTAAAGGCTAAGAGACTTCATTAGTGTGATGAATGATCCACAGCCCATTCCTGAAGAAATTATACATGACCAGTTCATTCCCCAAACCAACATCAGGTTAAAGTGACCCTCTGTATCCACCCTCATGAAGAGGAATAGCCATTTTCTTTGAACTAATTTTCTTCAAAAGAATTAAAATGGCAAACAGACAGGATGTGGCTGGCTAATATTCAATAGCATTACGTGGCACATGAACTGTTATGTCTGAAAGCTCTCCTTGCCTAGCAAAACAGTGCTGACTTTTGAACAGTTGTTGAACTAAAAAAAAAAATTCAGTGTATTGGTCAGAATGAGAAAACTCATTGCACCACAGGCTATTCATGTGCTTCCTTCTCTTTCAATCAAAACAGAGTACCTGCATAGCCAAAATCTTTGCAGTCAGTATGAAGGCAGAAAAAGTAGTGGAGAGAAGTGCTTTGGCAGCCATATCCACAACAAAGCTTTTGGCCAAACAAAATAGACCCTTCATTACAGATAGTGAAGATTTTTTTCACTCTAAATAATGGAAATTAACTAGTGTACATTGTGACACAGCTTCTAATTTCACCCTGTGGATCCTGTGCTCCTGGTTAGCAGTAGGTTGAGTATTATCTCTCCTCATCTGGGGGAAACAGCAACTTCCTGTCTAATTGCTCACCTCAGTGGCTCACTATAGCTCTTAGTCTAACCCCTTTACTTCAGGGATAGGACACAGTCTGATTTCACCACTCTCATCATTGGCATAGCAGGGGGAAAAAGGCAATGGAAAAATGTCCTAGTCTGTTGTAGCTTCTCTCTCTCTTCACTCACTACATTTCCTGCTCACCAGTAGCTTCTTGAGGGCCTTACTCAGTTTTTATTCAGCCATAGGACCAACCTCCCCAGAACTTGTGGGACTCCCAACTGGCTTATGCTCCTCACCCCAAGGGCTCTCTTGTCCAGCAACATCTGTGCTCCTTCCTTCTGATCCAGAGATGTTGCCGTACCAAAGAGTCTCAGATTTGGGAGGTTCAATCTGTATTTAAAATCTTTACTTACAGAAGCTATGGCTCATTTGGATTCCTCTTACCATTCACCCAATTTCCAATCATGTTATTAAGCACTTTATTATTTATACAGAGATGGAAGTGTGCTTTGTGCTTTATAGTTGTATTCCTTCTCCCAGGAGGTATTGGCAGCAATAAGAGCCAGGGTCAATATCTAGAGATCCCTTAGGGTATGTCTACACTACCCCGCTAGTTCGAACTAGCGGGGTAATGTAGGCATACCGCACTTGCAAATGAAGCCCAGGATTTGAATTTCCCGGGCTTCATTTGCATAAACTGGGCACTGCCATTTTTAAATCCCTGCTTGTTTGAACCCCGTGCCGCGCGGCTACACGCAGCACGAGCTAGGTAGTTCGGACTAGGCTTCCTAGTCCGAACTACCGTTACTCCTCAAGGAAGCCTAGTACGAACTACCTAGTTCGTGCCGCGTGTAGCCGTGTGGCACAGGGTTCGAACAAGCAGGGATTTAAAAATGGCGGCGTCCAGTTTATGCAAATGAAGCCCGGGAAATTCAAATCCCGGGCTTCATTTGCAAGTGCGGTATGCCTACATTACCCCGCTAGTTCGAACTAGCGGGGTAGTGTAGACATACCCTTACACAACAAAACTGACTCAAGCCCCCAGTCAGGGAAAACTAACATCCTACCCCAGGCCTCATGATATTAGTTTAACAGAGAGAAGATTAAGAGGTGATTTGATTAAAGTTTATAAGTACCTCATCCAAACCACCAATTTAAAGTTGACATACAGCAATGTTTTCATTGGATTGAAGTCTATTATTCCTGTCTTTGGAACCAAATGCTATATCACATTCTAGTCATTTCTGCACATCCATTATACGGACAAGATTCAACCTAGAAAAAAAGGACACAGGGAATGACTGTGAAAATATCTGATGCTGAAAGGATGCATTTATCTTATCGCAATGGGCTGTTCAAGAACAAAATATGTGTAACTATCCTCTGGATGCTGAGTCGTGGGATATCCTGGATCTGTATATTTCTGTTAGAGAGAAGTAATGTCATGAAAGGACCATCAGGGATCATTCAGGAAACTGCACTCATGTCTCCAGTTACAGCTGACAGCTTTATAACACCCAAAAGAACATTTGCCTCTAATTTTGATGTTACTGAAACTGCAAAAAAGCTTATTAGAATCTCATTATTACTATGGCCCCTTTACAGTCCTCTGGTGGTATCAAGGAGCCTTAAGGTGAGTGTGAATTACCTCATTAAGTACAACAGCTCCAAATTGCTGTCCTGTAATCAAAGAGATTAATATCTCCAAGTCTTGAGGAGGGAACAGTGAAGTATCATTGGTATAGGTGTGGTTCAATGAACAATTTATTAATTCCAAATGCTCTCTTGTTAAATTATATATTGAATTTAGCATCAATGAACAGATCACAGCATTGGAGACTAGAGTTCTCTCTTTAAATCCAGAATAGCATGGGCAATGTTAGTACAAGCTATCCCATATCACCCTTTTGAGGCACCTCAGTCTGAATTTGGTAGAGCATCTAAAACTTTAGGCCTTATATCCTCACTCAGTGGCTACTCAGTCCTTGATCAGAACACACTCAAACCAATGCTAATGGGAATTTTAGCTGAATAAAAACTGAGTAAGGCCCTCAAGAGCTGTGTGTCCAAATGACATTTCGATTTTTCGATGAGCCTGCCAAGCAGGGTGTCACGTAGGCATGCTGGCTGTCAGCTAAAAACTAGATGGAGATTGCTGGCATACCTGTATATGAAAAGTTGGCAAACAGCTGCTGAAGGATATTGACTTTTGGCAACTAATAAAATGCTGGATTTAAACCAGTGAACTAGAGATGAAAGTCAGTTTCCTATTACCAGTTCCCTGGGTTTCCTACTCCTTCAGAGAGCTTAGCTATAAGTATAAGTAGTTAGCAGTTTCATCAATGAGATTACTCACATAGGACAACATTGCAGCTCAAGGAATCTTCTCCTGAATTAGAGCCCTGTCTGAAGGCCATTCACAATGTGGACGGTTGGATGTTGCTGGAACTGCCTATTACCAGCACAAGCTCCTTGGCTCTCCCTCCTCTCACAATAGCCAACAAAGCACCTGATGTAGCTCTGATCTTGACCAAGTAACAGCCAGCCAGTCTATTCCTTTTACGTCACAGCATGCATAGGAGAGGGCTCCAATGGGCCAGGTTCCATTGTGTATGTGCGGAGGGAGGATTCTGGTGTTCCCAGTCATAATGCCACCTGGGGTATCTGTGACACACTATGCCTTCCTTTCAAGGATGGCAGCATGACCTTCTCTCTGGAGCCCAGGAGGTGAAGGAGGGGCATCCAGCCTGAAGCTTTTCCCTACTCACAGCTCGTCTAAATCAAGGGGGCAAATCCACATTTGTCTTGTTTTTTTAATTAATCCCCTCCCCATCCCAAGAAAGTGTTAATCAGCTATGTCCCTACCACCTTGGGGAAAGTTAGCATCCATGATGGTACCAGCAGGAAATAACCTATCCCTGAAGTGGATTATACCTAGCCCCGACTTACCAGCTCAAGCAATTGATCTTTGCTCTAGATACAATTTAGCTCTTCATCTATCTGGAGTGCCACACAGGGAGGATAATAACACTTACCTACCTCACACTGGTGAAGTAAGACTAAGTTTATTCATTCTCTAGTGACACCAGCTCACAAGAACCAGTCCCTGCATCAGCCACATGGGAGCAGCAGAGACATCCCCAGCAGCAAGAGTGGTGGGGTAGAAAGAGGCCCAGTTGGGGCCTTTATGTCCCAGATCTAGCCTCAATGGGAACCAGCCCTCTAGAGTCATTCCCCTGGAGCAGCTGGGCTCAGTCTGGCCTTCAGTATAGATGTGGAGCTGGAGAATTGATAAGTGTTGGTGCTGAAACTAGAATTAGTGCTGCAGAGAAAAAGACATCAGACCTGAGTTCCGGTCTGTGTGGAACTTTCCATTTGAATTATTTCATATTTTTGCTTTTAGTGACTGTAACCAGCTCATCTCACTGATATTCTGCATCACACTCAGCAGAGGGTAGTAAAAGGGTATGTCTACACAGCAGGGCAAAAGTCAATTTAAGATACGCAACTTCAGCTACATCAATTGTGCAGCTGAAGTCAAAATAGCTTAATTTGGCTTTTGGCACTGTCTACACAGCAGGAAGTCAAAGGAAGAACACTCCTCACTCCTTGTGAAATGAGGGTTACAGAAGTTGGAGTAAGTCCTCCAGCTTGACATTATTTCGAAATAATGGCTTGCTATGTAGATGCACTTTTTGTTATTTTGAAAAAAATGTCAGTTATTCCAAAGTAACTCTTCTGTGTAGATGTTCTCAAAGATATCTGAAGGGTCCCCAAACCCAGAATCACGAAATAGCCATGGTTTTGCTGCAATTCTTCCTCTATACTGAGGCATGGTGGGAATAGATGGAGAATTGGGGCGTGGAGAGAAGAGCTGGAGAGCAGCCACTTTCTGTGACATGTTCACTTTGTCTCTGGCAGGACTTCCAAATGGAAATTCACCTGGCATTGGTTTATAGCTAGACCAACACTGATTTACTCAAGAGAGTTTTCAGTGCTGCAGTGATTGAGTAGAAGACAATACCTTTGCCCTGTCAGGAGCCATGCTGACATGAGGCATACTCTGCTTCCTACAGAGTGGAGCTGAGCGAATAACTTATTATTTTGGTTCAATCGCTGACATGAAAAATCAAGGAAAAAATAATTTGTGGTTGACTTCGAATGAAGTTTTTGTTTCTGTCTCAGGGATTTTTTTTTAAACTGTGACTGTTTGTAAATAAATTTTGAAAGAAAACCTTCTTTTGACTGTTTTTAATCATTTTTTTCCCCAGCTGAAACTGCTCATTGAATTCTGTCCAAACTCATAAACAGTTTGTCAACCACAAACTGCATTTTTTGGTGAATAAACTATTCAACTAAACAGTGTCAGCCAGCTCGAACTGCAAGCACTTTGCAGTGTTCCTTCTCCTCCTCCCCTGAACATTGTACTCTGCTCTCCTGGCGAGGGAACATTAGGGAGACCCAGCTTTGCTGAAAAGAGGTTTCTGAGGAAATGCTCCTGGAGCTTCTCCTGCAAATCCTGATCTCAGAACTCCCTCATGTCAATACAATTCTTGATTACACTGAATGAAAGATGAAATGAGGGTGCAGATGTTTAGCTTTGTCTCCCACACTGTGTATCTGGAATATTAATTTCCTCTCTCTGGGTTTAGGATGTGTACTAATTAGTACCAAATCCTCTCAGGCTGCTCACAGCCTCAGCTACTCCTATCTGTGCAGATCAGTGATTCTGTCCTGTCCCTTGCTAACCACCTATTCCTGTGTCATCTGCAAATATGATGAGAACTGACCAAAAAAAAAAAAAAAAAAAAACCATCTGAGAGAGAAAGAGGTGAGGCAGTCTTGCAGGGTGAAGTTCACTCAAACTTCTGGAAGTCCCTACAGAGGGCCTTTTTAGGAGCCCCTGATACAATTAGTCCTGGTTGAAGTCTGACAGAAGCAGCACCACAGTCCAGCTGGAAGTGTTTCATTAGAACCACAGATCCTACCTAGAACCACAGATAATGGATGGTAGAATGCTCACTGGCTGTTGCAGACAGGGGAGTGATGCTATCAAGTAAGAGTCTGGGGGAGTTTATTAATCAGCATAATTCTAAAAAGATGTGGCTCATGTATTATCCATGATCCAATTAAAACACTTCATGGTACTTTCATTTAAACAATCTTGGTTTAATAATATGTCATCAGAACATCAGTTGCGAGCAAAAAAGCAGAGTTCAGCAAGTCTTTTATTATCCCCTTTCCTTAAATTTTATCACTTTTTGCAGTCTCTTCCAATTCCCAGTCAGTGTTACTAGCATTTCTTTTGCGATCAGCTAAAAGTACAGCCATTTCCAACACTTGTAGAAATTTTCAAGGTATTATGGGAAGCAATTGTTCCTTTCTGTAACAAAATATATAGGAGGTGACACATGTTCATGATTTGGTCTAAAAAGTAAATGGGGTAGCTTTTCCAAGAAGTCTTGTTAGAAATAATAGACTCTCAGATTCATTACAAAAAGAATGTTACTCACAAATGCGAGATTGTACAGAGAAGCACATAGCATTACAACAGGTTTGAAAATTTAGCACAAACATTTTTTGTTCAAAAACATCAATTTGTAGAAACTGAAATATTTCATGGAATCATTTTGGTCTCAGCAAACTTCTGCTGAAATACTTCTCCTTCCAGCAAACTTCTCCTTCCATTGAAAGGAGGCCAATGGAAAGGTCTAGTTTTCAAAGTGTTGGAATTTCCAGAGGAATGGAAATTCCAAGTTTCAACCAGCTAGAGATAAGATACTTTTCTTTAAGGGGCAAATATATTTTTCTCCTCATTGCCAAGTATCACATCTTCTCATTATCTTTTTTTTTTTTGCCTAGTCTTTTCTGATAATAGTCAGTCTCTTCCACATTGAATATCAGTCTAATACCTATTACAGAACAGAGAGTTCAAGGGATGCTATGAGCCAATACCTACATCACTAATATGAGTTTGGATTCATTTCATTTGGAACAACATTTAATCCACAGGTGTCCTTGTTAAAAATCCTATCAGATTTGGTCTCCACATTTAAATCTCTTTGAAGTTCAAATAAGTAATTTCAGCTGAGACCGTGATACAATTCAGACCATTAATTGCAACCTCGATTCTCTAACACAAAAAGACAAACTGGATTACTAATAATAACCTGGACAAATACAGAGAAGGCAGGAAAGTGTATGCTTTATACAAGCTATTGTTGCTGACCAAGAGACTTGATCTGCTTTGCAACTGAGTGATTTGTGCCATCTGTAACTGAAGTTGTACTTTAAAATGATATCATTCATCCACCCTGTACAATAACGTGTACAAATCATGGTCAGTGAAAATGAAATGGCCTACAACAAATGACTCCTCAAAAGGAATGGGTTACAGGACTTGGTCACAGGAAAACCCACATGTCAATGAGAAAAAGGCCCAGAATGCATCCTGATCATGTGCTCACCACGAACAGTTTAAATACCTCTATCAAAAGTAGACTTTACAGAGAAAAAATAATTTGATTTCTACCTCACATTTCAACTTAACCCTTCCCTCATTGCTATCCCTGGGATAGATTTATACTTTCAGGCCATGTGGGTTCCTCAGTATTGAGAGTCCATATGAATAAAGTAAACTTAAGTGGCCCAAAACCTTCCTTTTATTTAGGATCCAACAGTCTTTTAGTCCTTGCCTGGAAGTGTGCAGGGCTGTCTAGGGAGGGTGTACAGCCAGTCAGAATACTCTTCTTATAAGTTGTGAGTTGGGCAGCCTTCTACTTAGCCCCAATAGTAACTTAAAGCGCTTCCCTGTCTGAACTCTGAAGGGAGGGAGGAAGCAAACCCCTTCCTGTTTATGAATTCCCTCAGGGCACAGGGAAGTTCATGGAACCCACCCGCTTTCTTGTTACACTGTTTGGTGTGCCTCTGGAGATTGCCTGTGCTGCCTGTGCAATGCATGCATCTTATAGTTCATTGAAAACACAGGAGTTGCATTTTGTACACGAGACTTAACTAGTTACACTGCCTACCAACTGCAGTAGCATTGTGAAGCCCGCACTGAAACAAAAGAAAACACTCATTCAGCCAAATTATTCTTTCACTTAAACTCTCATAAACCCAGAGGAGTCAACAGATGGCAGCAGTGGACTTGAGAGGAGAATTTCACCCTTTTAATTTATCACAGATCACTGAAATGCTCACTAACTTCTGAACTTTATAGGGGCAGAGGATGGGAATGGAAACTTTTCAGTGATGTGACTATGAAGAGGCCAGACTCAAGGGCTGAATCTAGCTGGATCCAGATGTCAATGCGTAAAGGTCAAAGGAGGCCTCAGGTAGCCATCTTCTCCACAATTTGCTTCCTGATGCAGGATCAGAGTACCTTGGGATCAAGTGGTGCACCTTGACAGGGTATAACAAAAATTTGTGTGGCCAAATACATCTATTTTTTAAATTATTATTTGTATTTCAGTGAGTAGGCCCATTTCTCAATGTTGGGGGGAGGAGATAATAATAGAACACGTGAAATGTTAGTAGTGACTGTATGTCTGACATAGTGAAAGCCAGTGAAAACGAGGTAGGATCTGAGGCTCAAATAGGGAAAGAACAAATTAAAAATTACTTATACAATTTAGATGTCTTCTAGTTGGCAGGACCTGATGAAATGCATTGTGGAATACTCAACAAGCTGGCTGAGAACATCTCTGAGCCATTGGTAATTACCTTCAAAAACTCATGAAAGATGGAAGTGATTCCAAAGGGTTGAAAGAAGGCAAAAATAGTGCCAATCTATGAAAAGGGAAGTAAAGATAAGTTGGGGGAATTACAGAACAGTCAGCCTAACTGAAATACTTGGAAGATAATGGAGCAAATAATCAAGCAACCAATTTGCAAGGACCTTAAAAATAATGTGATAAGTAACAGCATAGATTTCTTAAGATCTAGTAGTGTCAAATGAACTTAATAGCTTTCTTTCACTGGGTAACAAGCCTTGTCAATAAAAGGAATACCTTGACTTTACTGAGGCTTTTGATACTGTCTCATACAAGCTAGATGGAGCTCCTGAGTGATCCTATGGTGTCCTGTAGAGAATAACAAAAAAACAAAAAAAAAATTGAAAAAAAATCCCATTCTCAGGGAGAAGATATCTGGGATTGACAATCAAGCTGGAAGAGTGTATTGAGTGTGGTCCCACACAAATCAGCTCAGGTTCCAGTTAGGGATGTATGAGTAGTCAAGTCAACCACTCAACTACTCACCTTTCCCCCCCACCCTCGCTTCCTTAAAATTGCCCCTCTCCCCCCAGCCCCATCTCCACAATGCTGCCTGCTTCTGCCCCACCACACCCCATGCTGCCTCTGCTGTCACGAAGCAGCCTCTGTCTGCAGCAGGCCCAGGCTTGTCATGGGCAGAGGCTGCTCTGCATCCCATGGAGCAGCCCTTGTCTGCGGCTGGACCTGGTGAAAGCCAGGTTTGAGCAAGCTCAGATCAGTCCCAACTCACACCGTGTCCAGGAGCTACCCCACTGCAGCTCTGCCGCTTAAATATAGTAAGAGCTGGGTGGGCAGGCAGCCTGGCTCCTACTAGGGTATGTCTAGACTACACGCCTTTTTCGACAGAGGCTTTTTCAAAAGTATCTTTTGAAAAAGTCTCTGTCAAAAAAGAGCGTCCAGACTGCCGGATGCTCTTTTGAAAAAATAAAAAAATAAAAAAAAGGCACCCGGAAGTGCTTCTGGCAGGGCATGGGAGCAGACTTTATTTCCAGGTGCTGCTGCGTGCTGTTTGCAGAGACTCGTGCTTAAAGGGATCCCCCTGGACAGCTGTTGCTCTCCTGCTTCTGGCTTGCCTACCTCCTGGAGGGAAAGCAAAGCCGCTGCAGTGCTTGCTCTGGTTGCCCTGCTTCCTCAGACACTACAGCAGTTTATTTTCAGGGGTTTTTTTTTCTGCTTTTCGCTGTATTTGTGGCCATGGAGCCTGAGCTGCCCCTGGGCAGGCGATGGCCCCACACTGTGATGCTGGAAGTTCTGCTGAATTTACATGAGACCATCATGATGTTTGTGGCAGAGCTGGATTCAGAGCCCAGCTTTGAGCCCCTTGCTCAGGCTGCAGCCCCCACTGCCCTTGACACCGAACTTATTCCTGCAGAGGCGAGTTTGGAGGCTGGACACCAGTTCAGACTGGTGAGACCAGCTTGTTATGGAGAAGTGGGACAATGAGGCTTGGCTCCAAATCTTCCGTAGGCGGAAGTCCACCTTCCAGGAGCTGTGTGCCTGGCTCACCCCTGCCCTACAATGCCAGGACACCCACTTGCGGCCCGCCATCCTCCTGGAGAAGCGGGTCGCTATTGCTCTGTGGAAGCTGGCCACCCCCGACAGCTACCGCTCTATGGGACACCAGTTTGGTGTGGGGAGGTCTACTGTTGGGGCCATCTTGATGTAGGTAAGTCACTCTCTGGGGACAGTCCATGGGGGGCAGTCTGGACCGGGCAGAGGAAATGGGGGATGGGAGTGGCAGAGGTAAAAGTCGTCCTGGCCTCCCCCTGCCATGATGGTGTGTGTGTGGCGGAGGGTCATGGGGGCTTGTTTGCGGGGGGAGGAGCTCTTGGTGTCTGGGACAAGAGGGGTGGGGAAGTACCTCTCAGCAGCTCACGGAACTCCTCTAATATCCTCTTACGTGTGTTTCTATTTGTCCCTTTCTGCAGGTGGTGACGGCCATCAATTCAGAGCTACTACTGTCTGCCTTGGAGACCTGGATACCATCGTGGCCGGATTTGCAGGGCTAGGATTTCTGAATTGCAGTGGAGCACTCGACGGGACTCACATCCCGATCCACGCACCACCCCATCAAGCAGCCTAGTATATTAACAGTAAGGGTTACTTTTCTATGGTGCTGCAGGCCCTGGTTGACCACTGGGGACAATTCACAGACATTTATGTCGGGTGGTCAGACTATTTGACCTATTGAGATTCCTTCCAGTCCTACACAGCTATAATTCTATGTCTGTGATGTGTGTTACTTTGTTGTCATTGATACAGGAGCCAGATACAGGAGCCAGAAGAGAGAACATGGGCATCCAAGTGCATAGTGTTTGGGCATTTTGTAGTAAATCATCTTTGATACGATGTGGAGGCAGTAATGAGTTTTCTCTTTTTTACTGGTCCCATCCAAATGAAGGACTGGGACTTGGGCTCAAAGTTTGATTGCTTCTGGCATCATCCTGAATGCAGACACCAGGGATTCGGGAGTGCGAGCAGATGTAAGTCAGGGCCCATCTGGTGATGGCCACCGGATGTGTAATTCAGAGAAAGAGCATAGAGATAACAGCTGAGGCCAGACTTCAGGCTGCAGGTTGAGAAAGAGACTCAGAAATTCTTATCTTTTTCACATGGCCTGACTGAACATTTGACAACCACAGAGGCCTCTTGCTAGGTGTTACAACACATTTAATAAAGCAGCCTACAGTCTTTCTGCATTTAAGTTGTGTGTTTGTGTTTCTTTCTTATTGCACCTCGAGCTGCAATGGCAGCAAATAATAAATTTCAATATTGTCTATAGAAAAACAGGGATTCATCTTAATCCTCTTTGGCTGCTCTCTGTAATGAAGAGTTGGGAGTATCTAAGTATATCACACCTTTCAGCCCAGCCAGGAAGAAAGGAATCTGGCTGATCAACATGAGCTGCACAAAATGAGAATAATGTTGAATATGTGGTTTGACATTATTATTAAACAACAGTTTCCTTGGTGATTTTATTTTAGTAACATCATGTTCTTCTTCCTCTGATACGTGGGCACAAAACACACAAATAGAGTCTCCCATGACAAGGCATCCAAGACAGCTGTCCCTCAGTTAACCACCCATCTTCCTTCACAGTAGATAAGAAGTAGGGAAAGACAAGATGTTGCCATCCTAAAAACCCATTCATAAAGTTTGGCTGAAAGTTAAACCCAGGCTCTCCTGGACCATGTGAACCAGATTGTCTGACCCTGATATGTGAATTCCTGCAAAGAGGCTCCATTCTTTATCAATGCTTCCAATTGCCTATTTGAGAAATATGATGTGGAACCAGCTCCCTCTAGTGATAAGAAACAACCATCCTTTCCCAACTTCCTTTGAATAGCAAAGCACACACACACACGCACAGGTTGAGGCTCGGATTCAACACACCATTTAGAAGCATACGACATAGGGGACCTCTTGAGTTCAATCCCCTGCTATTGAAGGTAACCCCATCATGATAAGCTTGTCCATAAACTTATCAAGTTCATTTTAAAACTAGCTAGGTAATTTGTCCCAATTGTTCTATTGGAAGATTGTTCTGTAACCTCTGTCCTCTGATGGTTTGAAACCTAATTTTCATCTTATTTTTCCATGGGTAGTTTACACCCATTTGTTCTTTTTCTCAACATTGTCCTTTAGCTTAGTTCTTTACCCACCCAGCTGTTCCCACTCCCCCCTGCAATTTAGTTGGGGAGAGTAATAACTCTCCTCAGCCTTCACTCTGCTAGACTAAATAAGCCATGCTCTTTTACTCTTCTCTCAACAAACAGGCCCTCCATTCTTTGATCATCCTAGCAGCTCTTCTCAGTGCTTGCTCCAGTTTGAATTTGTCTTTCTTGAAGTGGGTAATATTCCAGATGAGGTCACATTAGTGCTTTGTACAATGTCATTGATGCTTCCTCATTTCCACAGGAAATGTCTGATACATCCACCATCATTTGTCTTTTTCGTGTCTGAATCGCATGGGTGGCTCATAGTCATCCTGTGATTGACTAATAATCCTGATATTTTTCCACTTCTGTTATTTTCAAGTTATGAGCTCCCATTTTATACCAGAATTTCCTGTTTTTAGTTCCTAAGTACATGACCTTGCACTTGGTACTATCACATTTCATCCCAGATGGTGCCATTTAAATACATGCATAATTTCAAGCATGTGAATAATCCTGCTAACTTCAATTTGATTACTCACATGCTTAAAGCATGCTTCAGTGCTTTGATAGAGTGGGTCCTGACTGTATAGTCAAGTTATTATTCATAGTATAATATTAGCTTATTTTGTGTGTTAAATAACATAATTCATATTTTAAAACTCAGAAGGCATTTCAGTTATATTAGAGGTGTGATAGAAATTCATAGTAGCTTCTGGAGGTTCTTGAGTTTTTGTTTTGTTCCTTTAACAGCTTGATTGGTTTTTAAGCCCACAAACTAAAATTAACCAGCTAGCCAGAATGCTAAATGCATTCCTTATGCTAAAATTTACCAGCAGTTACCAAATCTTATTTTCCATAGACTGTGTTTCTAATTCTTCACTTATTGGAAAAGTAACAGAATCTACAAAAGCTTATATGGTGAGGTGTGTGGAACCTCAATCCAGCAAAGCACGTAAGCATGTGCTTATCTTTAAGCACACGAGTAGTTCTGTAGCAGTCTACTATGTGCTAAAAGTGCTTAAGTGTTTTGCTGAATCAAGCTAGAGTTCTCATTATCTTACAAGATCAAACCTCTACTTTACTCTTATATCACAACAAGTTTATAAGAGCATGTCTACTCTAGGAAATTATTTTTAAATAACTAAATTCAAATAATTACTCCTGAAATAACTATTTTGAAATAAGCTTATTTCCCAAGAAAAGCAGGAGTACAGATTTCAAAATAATAGGCTTGGTAGTGTGGATGCTCCACTTATTATTTCAAAATAAGGGGAGTTATTTTGAAATAACTCCCAAGTGTAGACCGAGGCTAAGTGAGTATTATACTCTAGTGAACATGCCAATGTCACTTATACGATAATGAATGTATGAATGTAATAAGGCTGGCATATTTAAATAGTATTTTAGTTTTGAAGAGTGATTTTTTTTCTAAGGGTCAAATCTTTCAGTCTTTACATGCTGGCACTCACCAGTATCTCTTTACATTATCTTTCTGTATACTTCACTTTTACTTTTCTACATTGAAAAGCTGGTCCCATTTTCTGAGGCAGATCTCATGGAGTATATGAGCCATGTCTCCCCCTTTGACATGTTCTTAACCTACAATAAAAGTATTTGAGACTGAATGAATGTGCTACTCTTTGTTCAAGAGAAAAATACTTCATTACATAGCCTCTGATTCTGTAGGTCTTATTCTGAATGTCTTTTGAGTTTTGCCAGAGTAAGTACTGCATGCAGAGTTAGGCTTCTTAAGAAGCAATATAAAGTCAGCACTGCTTTCAGGGTGAGCCTAACTTTATCCTGATTTACCCCAAATCAAAGCAGTTATTTTCATAACACTTTTACCAGTCGCTTATAGCATCATTGTTCTCCTTTGCTCTGAATGATGTTTACTGGTCCTGACATGTTCTACTTTTGCATCTTGTCCACTGATTATTTTTAGCTAACTGACAGCAAAATCTATTTTTATGGAACCAACTAAGTCTAATCAAACACCTTTCACAGAAAACACACTGGTTATACATAAAGAGGCTCAGTGGAGAATCAATAATGAAGAAGTATAGGAAATAAGGTATTTTACTGCACACTGGCAAAATGTCATATTCATTTGAGAACACAAAGCAAAGCACAAGGTTAAAAAATAAAAAAATTATAAAGTAAAATCACCACTCGGAGGTAGATAATTTTTCTGTGATGCTCATAACTTGGCATTGGTTCTAAATGTTAACCTAGGGATGAATTCAGCTGACTTTGCTCACTTGAGGTAGATCCACTGATGTCAGTTGGCTAAAATTCAGCAGTAATGTAAGTGATGGTACAATTGTAAACTGGACTGAAAATGACGGCTAGTCTACTTGCTGGGGAATGAGCAGTATTGGGAATGTCATCTTTACCATATCACCTTTACTGAACAATGATTCCTCCAGATGCCATCTGTGCAGTGTAGTCAACTTTAGTAGTAGAATCAAAGGTCATCTCTCTCTTCATGGTCTTTTTTGTTTGGAAATGGCACAATATATACAAACGACTTTCAGGGTTTGGGTTTTTTTGTTTGTTTTTTTTTCACTCATGTTTTTCCTTCCTATCCCATCCCCATATTCCTTGGACATTTCCCAACATGGCCACCATCCTGCCACCATTGAAGAGTATGGGAGTTTTGTTGTGATTGATTTTGTCAAGAACAGAGCTAGGTTTTGTGTGATTCTTAAACTTGACAGGAAATGGCTTAATTATTCTTAGATGGAGCAGTGCGAGGAACTTTTAGCTGTGATCACTCTGCATCCAGAACTCTGATTTCAGCAGGTTTTCCTGCAGAACACTAGTTGATCCAACATGAGGATCACTGTGTAAAATAGTAATTTTTTGATGAAAAAGGTGCAGTCCTGTATAGCTACTAAGTACTAAGCAGCACCCTCAAGTCCCAATGGGAAGAAGAGTTACAGTTAAAGGTGTGGAAGAAAACATTGTCCTCACTCTGAGTTTGTAAGCAACAAGTAGCCAGAGGCAGTTTTATTACGAGCTGCAGCAAGGGAAAAACTGGTTCGGACAGGGGGGGGGAACCCCCCCTCCGAGGCAGATCTTCGAATACAAGCAATTATGAAGCAGTTTATATACTGTCTATTAGATATAATAACAATAACAATTAGTCTCCTTCCCATTACAAACACCAATGGCTAACAGTTATTTAGTTCCACCCAGATGCTCCTTATCTCAAGGTCTCTGCCAGAGTCAGCATTCTATCCTTATCTCCGTATGGAGGCGAGAGGCAAAGGCAGCGTCTTACAGATCTCACGTTGTCAGGCCACAGACTTAGCCTGACTCTTGCTCTCTTGTTAACAAGACCAAGATGGCTGCACACAAATTCCCTTATTCCCTTTTCCTGCCTCCACAACGGATAGGACCTTTAACAAAGAAACACACTGCAGTTTTATAAGCCAAATCCTTCTGCCCTTACTTACCTAGATATTTTCCTCTTGACACTGATTTTCTTTCTACCAGTGATAACCACAGGGTAATTCCGCGAAGCTCACAACTGGTGATGGTGTTCATGACCTTACCTCTGTATGTACCTTGGCATGGCCTTCTGCCTTTTTTTAGCCAAGCTAAACTCAGACACAAACTGCTTCAATTCATTTTCAAATATATTTTCATCAGTTAAATATAGTTCTGCTTTCAGACTCTCAGCTGAAGGCAGCTTGGTTAGCACTGAGAAACATGCAAAGAGGAAATGCCACATGAGCGCTAAAATTTCATAGTTTAGGAGAGACATAGGCCAAGAAGAAGGAAGCAGTTTGGCACATGAGCTGAAAATCTTTTCTCCAGGATTGTACATAGAACAAAGCTAATATCATTCTGGGATGTATTAATATAAGGGAGATAATTGTCTTGCTTCTACTTGGCATTGGTGAGGCATCAGTTGGGGTACATCTAAACTACACTTTATTTTTGAAAGAGGATATGCAAATTCTGTTGGAATTTGTATATCTTCTTCTGATCTCACTTTCAAAAGTGGGGAAAACCGCTTCTTCAGAAAAAAAACTCGCTTTTTCGAAAAAACACGTAAACCTTATTTTTTTAAGGAAGAGTGTTTTTTTGAAAGGTTTCTTTCCCCCAAAAAAACTGAATCGAGACCATTTTCACTTTAGAAAAACCCTTGAAGTGAGATCGGAAGAAAATAACCTCTTTCCTCTTTTGAAAATAACGTGTATTCTAGACATAGCCTTGGAGTGCTGTGTCCAGTTTTGACTGCCACACTTTGGTAAAGATGTAAACAAAGAAGAGGAACTGAACAGGAGACAAAATGATAAAAGGGTTAGAAAACCTGAGGAAAGATTTAAGAACTGGGCATGTTTAGTCTTGAGAAAAGAAGACTGAATAGGGTCCCGATACCTGTCTTCAGCTATGTTAAGGACTGTTAAAGAAGATGGTGATCATTAATTTTCCCTGGCCACTGAAGGTAGGGCAAGAAGTAGTGGGCTTAATCTGGAGAAAGGGGAGATCATTTAAGTTATATATTAGGAAAAACTTTCTACCTATAAGGATAGTCAAGATCTGCAACAGGCTTTCAAGGGAGATTGTGAAATGCCCATCATTGGATTGTTTTAAAGAACAGGTTGTACAATACCTGTCAGAGATGGTCTAGGTTTACTTGGTCCTACCTCAGATCTGGGAGTTGGATTTCATGACTTCTTCAGGTCTCTTCTTGTCCTACATCTATATAATTATATCAGAGGTAAACTCTGAGCGCTAATAGGTTAGAATTTATCTCACATTCTGGGCAGAAAATTCTCAACAGCTGAATAAAGAATAGAATAATCAAATACATCTGGTATTCCTGGGTTAATAAAATAACTGGAAACCCAACCAAAACAAATTAAAATGGCAAATGCCACACTTCCAAGCCTGAGTGCCCATGCTGGAGGTACATGCTGAGTCAGTTGTCTTGTACCTTCAGGCCATTAGCCTATTTTAATATCTTCTCCCATGCTCCAGAAGGGACACAGGAAGCAGCAGGTATAAACATTACAATATTGTGGTGGCAAAACTGGCAAAGAACATATTGTTTTGCAGTGAGCCCAGAAGTGACTTCAGATTGTTCTACCTGAAGTAAAAACCTGTGACCTTCCCCATGACCAATTGCGAAGTATATCCTACCAGCCTCCGTTTTTGGTTCTAGGCTTACAGTCTAAGTAAAATATATTTAATTAAATGGGTAAGGCTTTATATTTTAAAAATAACGTCTTTCACAAATTCTCTCATTACTAATTCATGTCTATCTCAAACTGTCTCTTGAGAGGAAACCTTTCCTTCAGCCTCAGACATATTGGCTCCAGGTCTCTGAAATCTTTTAACAGCACAATATCTCTTGACAGGAGATAGGACTCTAATCCATTGCTTCATGTATCTGCAGACAGAGATATAAACCTTAACCCCATTTTCTGGCCCCAGTGCATTCACTGAGGAGACTGTTAACAAAAATTGGTTTCCTTGACTCCACTGGCTGATATTTGGCTGCAAAAGTTGTTTTCTTGATGTTCCCACCCTACTTTTAGGGCTGTTTTCTTTATCCTATGCACCGAGAAGATAAAAATAGAACAAAACAACACTCTTGAGCAGTGATTGCTTTGTGCTTAAGATGATTATAAGAGCTCGGCTTTATTCTGAGTCTGGTTTCAAATGGGTGTGTATAACAAGAATTTCACAGCACCTTCTGTTTCTAGCAACTCCCTGGTCAGCCTTTAAAGGCGGGCTCCCTAATACCATGGGACTACATTAATGCAAATTAGGTTCCTTTTAGTTTGCCTCAGCAGCGTCCACACAGTACAGCTGCCACCCAACACTTTGGTGTGCTCTGCAGTTCATGCCCTGTAGTCGACATTAAGGTGCAGTGTAAACATAGCCCAAGCTAAACATGTCACGAAGCAAGCATAGCACAATTGAAATGTGTCTGTATCTCAATACATCTCACATCATTTCCTTGCTTTTATGGAAGAGGTGTTTACAAAAAATTCAGCACTACACTATCAAAAATGGTGTTTCTATATTTGGGTTTTGTCCCTAAGTACTATTGCAGAAATGTTTGTGTTCTGTACCGCTCTTCAATTTATTTTGTTTTTCTAACACCTTTAAAAGCAGTCCCTGCTGAACACACTGTCAGTATCTTCTTTCTGGATCCACTTCGTGCAAAGGATCTTTAATCATCTTGACCTTGAACCTGAATAACTCCCTTGAAGTCAATAGAGTTACATTGGAGCAGAAATAAGTTGAGAGTTGAGCACTATTAATTCTTTAACTTTTCAATGGCATTGGCAAAGAGAATAGTGATAGAAATGTAGCCGTGTTAGTCTGGGGTAGTTGAAGCAAAATGCAGGACAATGTAGCACTTTAAAGACTAACAAGATGGTTTATTAGATGATGAGCTTTCGTGGGCCAGACCCACTTCCTCAGATGAAATAGTGGAAGCTTCCACTATTTGATCTGAGGAAGTGGGTCTGGCCCACGAAAGCTCATCATCTAATAAACCATCTTGTTAGTCTTTAAAGTGCTACATTGTCCTGCAATTGGCAAAGAGGGTAGCTCTGTTCTTCTTGCTTCTCATGAAGCCAGAAAAAAATCCATCTTGATGTTCCTATCTGGACACTTCCAGGTTCTGATTGAGAAGTGAAATGTACGTGCAGAAGCATATAAGAATGCAGATAACTTCAATAAAGTTCACTGAACTTGTCCCGTCACAGAACAGTCTCCCTTTGGGCTACATTCCAGTGTTAAGCAGAGGCTTCAATCAGTTCTTATTCTGTCTGAACAATCTCTGCTGCATGCTCACCAACTTTCCATTGCAAACTATAAAGGACCATGAAATAAGTATACCCTTTTCATCTGTCATGTCCTTGCTACTAATGGGCAAAAAGTTTCATAGCTCTTGTCAGAGGGCAGTGAAATATATGCCAAATTCAACAGAAACATCTGACACATCAGAGCAGGTAATACAGTTTCATGAGTATCAGCTTCATCCGCGAACCAAACTGGAGAGAGAGAAGTCTGTAATAGCAAGGTATACTTGGCACTTACAGTGTGTTCTGTAAGAGAATCTCAAAGATATTCATAAACAATAAATTGAGTCATACGTCACCTTTGTGAGGCAGATCACTATTGTTATCCCCATTTTACAGATGGGGAAATTAAGGGCAAGGAAATAATGCTACGAAGGGCTGAGTTCTCTCAACTTCCACTGAAGCCAATGGTAACTCCAATTAGTTGCTCAGCGTCTCATTGTCTGAGTCAAACTCAAGTTTGTGGTACAGCTGAGAACAGAACCCACATCTCCTGTTTCCCAATTCTTTGCTTTAATCACAAAGTCAATCCAAAGTTAAATTTGAACACAGTTGTTTCAAAGTCTTCATTGCTATACAAGGTACATTATCTAGCACTTTTAGCTGTTTGGAACTCATTTGATCTGACATTTTAATTAGCAAATTACAGGCTCTCTCACTCCCTATCAGTGACAATGAACAATCTGAAATCTTAAGAAAAACAGAAGCACAGGGAAAGACCTTCTCAAGTGTAATTTTATTATCACAAGTAATTTTAAAACATAATATAAAGAGGTTCAATCATCATTCTTGGAGTTCTCACATCTAGCTTCCACCATGAGGTGTAAATTACTCTCTGAAATACCGATAATACTTTATGAACCTTCTTCTATTAAAAGGTGAACAACTCTTTTTCTTTCAAAGTTGTCATTTTGAGGATAGAAAACATTGGGAAAACTCTAAAGATTTTAGGGAATGTTCTTCTTAACTGTCAGGGTAGTTAAGCACTGGAATAAATTGCCCAGGGAGGTTATGGAATCTCCATCATTGCAGATAAGTTAGATAAAGACCTGTCAGGGATGATCTAGATGGTGCTTGATCCTGCCGTGAGTGCAGGGGACTGGACTTGATGACCTGTCAAGGTCCCTTTCGATTATAGTACTCTATGATTATACGACTAAGTACATATTAGCAAATTCTGATTTGTCATTGGGATTGAAGGCAATTAAATAAATGGAAATGTAAACTATTGTTAGTGTTATTTTAAGGGGTTTTATAATGAAAAACGTTAAATAAAAATTGGGGAGAGAAGGAGGTTTTTTATTTCTTCTGCCCCAAATTTAAAATAAAGCAGTGTGAAACTGTTACAATTGAAAATCCTAGCTTGATTTGGGCCTGATCCTGAGATGTGTTGAATAGCTGTAATGCCTATTGACTTTACCATTTTACACAAGTACAGTACTCTCCACAATCTTTTCTCAGGGTTTCCTAGGCCAGTGGCTCTCAGTCTTTCCACACTGCTGTGCTGCTTTCAGAAGTCTCATTTGTGTGGCATACCCCAAGTTCCACCTCATTTAAAATTACTTCTCTAGGCTCTGTCTAGACTGCAGGCTTCTTTCGAAAGAGAGCGTCTAGACTGCACGGAGAAATTTCGAAAAAGCGGCTTGCTTTTTCGAAAGAAAGCACCCAGTGAGTCTGGATGCTCTCTTTCGAAGAAGCCCTATTTACATTGAAGAACGCCTTCTTTCGAAAGAGGAACTTTCGAAAGAAGGCGTTCTTCCTCGTAAATTGAGGTTTACCGCCATCGAAAGAAAAGCCGCGTTCTTTCGAATTAATTTCGAAAGAACGCGGCTTGAGTCTGGACGCAGGGGAAGTTTTTTCGAAAAAAGGCTACTTTTTTCGAAAAAACCCCTGAGTCTGGACACAGCCTAGAAAAGTGACTTTCCCTTTTTTAACCATCTTCTCCCTATATAAGAAAAATTTCCTGTAGCATGACAGAACAACATCATCACGTCATCTGCATCCTCATGCCGTCTCTGCCACCACCCACCTCTGCCTCTGTCCTCAGCCGCTTGCTGTGGCCAGCCTCGCTGACACCCCTTCCAGGCCTGGGCTGTTCCAGCTCCGCTTACCTCTCATGCCCTGGTGGGCTGCGCTGCCAGGGATGAGCTGCTTGGGCTGGGTCCCCTCCACCATCCAAGCCTGACCACTCAGTCCCACCCCTGGGCTGCATCGGGTTCCCTCTGCCAACTGAGCCCAACCCCTTCCCCTCCGTGCCATGCCGGATCCCCTCTGCCACCCAAGCACACCCTCCCGGGCCACACTGGGTCCCATATTTTTCAAAATAACAGGCGCTCTATTTCACCATCCCAGTAAACCTCATTGTACGAGGGTTAAGGGAAGGCTCAAAATAGCATGTTATTTCAAAATTTGGTGCTGCGTAGATGCACCAAATTTCTAAATAAGCTATTTTGAAATAGATTTGAAATAAGATATGTGTCTTATTTTGAATTAAGGGTGCTGAGTAGACACACCCTAAGTGATAGATTCAACTTAACTTTGAAGTAAATGAACTTTCCACTAGTGTTGCTAGAGAAGCACTGGTTCTCGAATCCCTTAATCTTTTCTCAGCATGGTGGGAGTCAGTGTTACTCACTTGTACAGATCACATAAACAGAAAAGGAAACTGGCTTTATTCTGCTGTCACACTGCTCTGTGTCTTGAGAATTCAGCATTCTCTCATGCACTTCTAAGAGATCTGTCACCATGGTATCTAAGCCTCATATCAATATACCAGCATTTGAGTCTATCCTGCTTTAATTTTGTGTCTCTTCATGTTTTCTTTTTCTTTGGCTCCCCTGTGCCTTCTTTCCTCTCTTGCCTACTTTTCCTCTTTCTTCTTTCTTTCTCCTCATCTCTTTCATCCTCTGTGAATGGTTCAGGGTGAAGGTTATGTAACAGGGGAAGGCTGAACTGTACATTTATCTATGCTGAACAGACCCTTTGGATACTAACACCATCTGCCAACATCTAGAAATTGATTAATTTGATCTTGGGCCACTGATCTCAGGACAGAAATTAAATTCTTCTCCTGGGTGAATTTTTCCTCCTCATCCTTGACAGAATCAGTTTGGAGATTCGAATTCTTGAACCTCTGTTACCACACATGCGAAGGAAGTCAATAAATTACCTTGGATAGATACCACTTCTTCATTTGTGCTAAGATTATCACACTGTGACTTGTTTGGCTTTTTTGAATGTAAAACTTTAGTTTTCTTCACTTTATTAAATCCCCATTCTACCCTATGTACCATCTCCGGGTACTCTCCCATTGATGCTGGTACTCCACCAAGACAAGAAGGGTGCATCTACATAGCAGGGCTTAATTTGAAATAACCTACACAAAGTGAGCTATGCCAACTGCGTAGCTTATTTTGAAATAGCTTACTTTGAAATTGGGAGCATCTACACAGCACTTATTTTGAAATAGAGCACTCTTCCTCCAGCTTCCCTTAGGGTATGTCTACACTAGCCCCCTAGTTCTAACTAGGGAGGCTAATGTAGTCATTCAAATTTGCAAATGAAGCCCTGGATTTAAATATCCCGGGCTTTATTTGAATGTTCCCATCCGGTCGCCATTTTTAAATGCCACTAGTCCGGACTAACTGCCTGCGGCTAAACATGGCAGTTAAACGGTAATTTGAACTAAGTCCTTAGTTCGAGTTACCTGTTACTCCTCCTGGAATGAGGTGTTTGCACATAAAACAAGTCTGTGCAGTTTTCACAGTAAAAGTCAAAGCCAGCAAGTTCAGAATACTTCATTGCCTCAACCTTTTGCCACATCCCTGAATGCTGTCACTGGTTAACCCACCACTATTCTCTTTTATTTATGTGGCCATCTCCTTTGCTAAATTTGATTTTTTCATGTCACTAGGAAACAGTTTTGGTTTGGCTTTTGAGACTTTTATACTTTTTTTGTAAAAGTTATTGGACTTGCCATTAATTCAGCTTTGTGACTGGAGTATTGTATATATTTCATAGCACTAACACAATATAGATAAATAATCAGTTCACATTAAAATGTACAAGGCTGACACGATATTTATCATACTAGTCATGTCCCATTTTGCATTGTGCTGATTGTTTGTCTCCTTTCTCTTGTTGCCCCATTTGCTTTTGATGACCTTCAATCATTGTGTCCATGGTAACCAACAGAATGGGTTGCTAACAAGAAGAAATGCTACTGAATTTCAGGGAACCTGCTTCTCCAAGGTTAGCTACATTTGTTTTATTATGTTAAATTGTGTTAAAGAAGCTACACTGAGAGAACTTGAAGATTGTATGGTAGAGCACTCAAACCCGAGAAATTACAATATTAAGGTTGCACACATGACCTTAACTCTGTCCCTTTCGGCATTTATTTTTACATTCTAGTTCTCCAAAGAAGTCTCACTGCAGGGAGCAGAGGGGACACAGAAGATAAGAGATCTGGTATCATAGCACATGACATTACCTCACAAATGTGAAAGGAATTCCTCAAGGGGAATAATGCAGAATTATTTTTCCTCTTCTCTCCTTCCCATTGGTTCTACTTTGGCCTTATATTAGAAGTGGTCTATGCCATCAAGCTTAACTTCCCGCTCTACCTGTTTTATTGAACCAAAGCACACTATATTTGGCCAAATATTTTTTAAAGACTAACACCTATATTTTTATGAGTACAATGTCATGTTACTAAAAAGGCAGAAAGAAGATCATTTAATGAACTAGATAAGTTCCTGGAGCATTGGTCTATCAATGGCTATTAACCAGGATGGGCAAGGAAGGTGTCCCTAGCCTCTTTATCAGAAGCTGGAAATGGGCAACAGGGGATGGATCACTTGATGAATGCCTGTTCTGTACATTCCCTCTGGGGCACCTGGCATTGGCTGCTGTCAAAAGACAGGACACTGGGTCAGATGGACCTTTGGTCTGACTTAGAATGACCATTCTTATGACAAAGCTGTAGCCCTGATGATATTTGGAATATTATTTGTATAGCACCAGAACTCCATTGCACTAGGTGGTTTACAAAAATAGACCAAAAAGGTAATCTCTACTCCTAAGGAGTTTACAATCTAAATAAAGCATCTTGGCTATAAATAATGTTTTTCTTGTTTTAAGACATGTTTCAATGCCAAATTGTCCATTGTCGGATAATCATTTTCCTTAGCTTATGCCTTCGAGTTCACTGAATAATTGAATAAGGATTTCTCTTGTCTCCTGATTGTTGTGTAGTGAAGAAAAGTTTTAAAAAATGAGAAGTTCTTATATCATGAGTTTTTGTGGGCAAAACCCACTCATTCGACAATCTCTCTCTATATATATCTGTTAATCTCTAAGGTGCTACAGGGCTACTTGCTTTTTATTCTTATAGACTAACACAGATACCCCTTGAAGAGATGTTTGTAATTCTTGTCAGTTTCCTTTAATACATAATTATAATTCTTTTGCAATTCTCTGCAATTGAATGACTAAAATATTCATCACAAACAATAATAGTTTAAACAACAATTATAAGGTATCTATTATGTCATAAGAACATACTCTCAACTTTAAGCTTTTGTCCATTTGTATTTCTAACTTCCATTCGTTGGCTATCTGATTCTCCATTAAAAGATATATATAGTTGGTTAAACTGAATTGCTTTGGGAGCATTCATATGGTGTCAAAAACAAAACACTTTTTCAATCCTGATATACTTTACCTTGCCTACAACATTTGGAGTCCAACATTCAGTCAATAGAAGTGATACTGCTTGGGAGGCTGGGTGGGAAGTATGAAGAAAATCTTTGTCATGACTCAAAATAAATATACCTCTTTTTGTAAACCAAGGTTAGCCACTAATGAGATGTATCTGCTTCTAGTTTTACTCAACCCCCACAGTCTATTTCCACCGGCAGAGTGTCAAGTCAAACCATTCAGATCTCTGTGTATCAGGATATGTACCTTTCAGATTTCCACTCTCCCGGGCCATAGAACTATATTAGGCTCTCCCACAACATAAGGGCAGAGGAGGAAAAAGTTACAGTGTTGAGACTAAAGGTCACATAGTGCACTGAGTAGCTGAGCAGGATTTGATGATCTATAAGAGAGACCCAGAACATTGCTGCACTATTTGGACCCAAGGTTCATTCATGCAGTGGGCCAGATGCTCTGTTTGTTCCCCATCTGCGTCTCACTATTGTTTTTCTGGAAAGGGGGCTTGTGTCAATGCCTCCGTGCCCTCAGAAACCACCTAGAGGATTAACAGACACAGAAGCTGTGTCTAGACTACAAAGATCTATCGGAAAAAGATATGCAAATTGCAAACCGCAATTTGCATATCTTTTCTGCTTTTCTTCCAAAAGATGCTTTTCTGACAGCAAGCCTGTCTACACTGGGCCAATTGTTGGGGAAAAAGCCTCTTTCTGAACATCCCTTCTTCCTCGTAAAACAAGGTTTACGGGGATGCCAAAAAATGTGTCTGCTTTCTGACATTGTTTTTGGAAAAGCAGACGTGTTACTTGGACACGGCAGAGCTTTTCTGAAATACCTGTGGCTCCGCCCCTTCCAGCCATTTCCTTTTCACCTAACACCCCACAAAGTCCACAGTGCCTTGACATTGCAGAGTTCATGGGTTGACTGGAGTAGACAAAGATAATATACAATCTAACCTTTACTTTTCTTATACTGTACTGGCGAAGGTCCACCGTCTTCCACTCCACAGTGCTCAGATCAGGAGCTTAAAAGCCACAAAGTAGCCCAACTTGTCCCTTGTAATTTAAGAGTAAAAACCATTAAAATGTAACTTGATTTTCCTATCCTGATTCAGCATTTGTTTAGCGGCTGGGGTTTTGGAGAAGTCCAAATTTTTATTAACTTACATGAGAAAATACAAATACATGGGAACTTGTAAATGAAAGAGGAATTTGGAACATGTCTGTCTTCAAGAAATCTGTAACAAGGAAAATTAATAAGCTAGTTAATAAAATGCCAAGCATTTATGAGAGCCTTTTTCTTTCAGTTGCAGCCCATGTACTGGCGCAGAGATTGCTTTTATGTTTGCATCTGAATTTCACAGAGCTGTTTGTGGTAAAACTGTGCATTTCATTTCTGATTTGAAAAAAAGAAAGTGCAAACAAGTGATCTCCCCAGGTAAGAGGTGACTTAGTGTTATAAAAATTTACATTTGACTAAGCTAAGTGAACTCAACAAAGATTCTTCTAAAAATTACAGGAAGACTTTCAAAATCATATTCCCAATCATAGGGAAAACTAGCTACGGGACCAATCTTGCTTTTATCACAGGAAAATAGCTAGCATGACCTTCAAAGGACATCCCACTCCTAGTGTCAAAATGAGATGTCACTTACAGTAGATTGTTCTACAGGGGAACACCAAACGGATACAAGCCTTGATGGAATATTGCTTATACTCCCCTCCATGTCCAGACAGAAAGTTTAATTGCCAAGGCCACAAATAAATCAGCAGCAGATTTGAGATTACCATTGTGGAGTTTCCCAGCTTTAATATCAATCCAGTAGACTTATAGACTTTAAGGCTAGAAGGAACCATCATGATCATTCTAGTCTGAACTCCTGTAACATTCCTAGCAATAGAACTTAATCCACCCTCCCCTGTAATAGACCTCTGGGTGAGTCACTGAAGTTCTCATACCATGATTTAGAGCAGTGGTAGGCAACCTGTAACCCATGGGCTGTATGCAGCCCATTGGGATTCTACACGTGTCACATAAGACAGTTTGTTTATTGTTGGCCCATGCACAGAGTTGCCATATTCCACTGGTTTCCATCCACATAGGATTTTTTTTCTACTGGTATTACTAAAGTGACACACGTGTTACGTGAGGGCACATGAAGTGAGATGCATACTGATTGCACACAACACTGACTATGAGAGCTGTGTGCTCCCACCACATCCAATCAAAGTGTTGCTATGGCTCAGCTGGCACACCCTGCAAATTCTAGATACAAATTCTATGCTGGGAGACTGTCTTGGTTACGACAATCTTCTGGCCCCCTGAAATGAAAGAGAGCCATTCATGTGGCCCACTCATTAGCCTTGGTTGCCCATCACAGATTTAAAGATTTCAAGTTGCAGAGAATCCACTATTTACATTAGTTTAAATCTGCAAGTGACCTGTGCCCCATATGCTGCAGAGGCAGGCAAAAACCTCCAGTGTCTCTGCCAACTGACACTGGAAAATTCCTTTCCAACCCTAAATACGACCTCCAGACACCTGGGAATGAATTCTCTGTAGTAACTCAGAGCCCTCCTCATCTAGTGCCCCACATTTGGCTGCTGGGAATATTTGCTATGGTGGTCTTGTCATACCATCCTCTCCATGAACTTCTCAAGATGCCCCCTTATTTTGCTCCCTTTGGACGGCAGTCTCAGACTACTCTAAACCCACAGGCTGGCTATTCAAAACTCCAAAGTGCACGGAACCTAGCAGGGTAGCTGCAGTTCTGCTCCTAAAAAGGCAACCCTTTTTTTTGTTTTTTGGGTCAACAACTTTTCCCCTGGAGTACCAGCACCTTATTTTTTACTCTGGTCCTGGGAACTAAAGGGGTCATGACTGTTTTTTGGCCCCGGTCAGTTTTCTCAATGAGTTTTGCTGCTGTGTGTGTGTGTGTGTGTGTGTGTGTGTGTGTGTGGGGGTTTCTCAAAAATCAAAAAGGGGGCATGATGCTGAAAAGTTTAGGAACTACTGTGCTAGACTCTTGTAGTGGTCCAGCTGCTGCTGCTGCCCACTACTGTGGAAGAGGGCTGCTGAGTATTTTCCAATGGTTTTTAAGGAAAATTTGAAGGAAAATAGTTGTTTTTAAAATTTTTAAATCAAACCCTTATAGCGGCTAGTGCACCATGCATAGTACATTTTATAAAGCCCAGCAGTCATCCATCACACACACACTGATCCAGGAGGAAGGTACTCCCTTTCAGAAGTGTGCCCCTGGGCAGTTTGTGTTCAGTGAACCTGCAAGGTCTTCTCATTGATGTTGGACTTCTTGAAATGGCTGTAAGAGTAAACAAGTTCTCAGACTGTCTAATGTCTCTAACACACTGTCTGTGGAGTTAGCAGGAAGATTGCCTGATTCTTGTTTTCTTCCATTAAAGGAACATGCCACTGTTTCCATCTTCCATGGAAAAATACCAGGATTCATAGTATTTTTCTATAGAAGATGAAAACAGTCGCATGTTCCATCCAGTTTCATTGAAGGGCCAATCCTGTTCTCACTGAAGACATTGAGGAGTAACAGTTATTTTGAGAGAAAGGTTTTCTCCTGAAATAACACTGCTACATGGGGCATTTTATTTCGCGATAACGCGATTTCAAAATGGCATGCGGATACGATTATGCTAATTAAGCATGGGATATTTAAATCCCGTGCTTCATTAGCAATTTTGGTACACTATATTTTCATCGCTATCTCGAGATATGGAGCAAGTGTAGACGTACCCATAGAGACTATCCAGTTTGACCAATATATATGACAGAGGGGCTTTGCTGCCATTAGATGGCATAGATCACATTAGTGGATGTGCAGTTAAATCAGCTCCTGATGTAGTGGCTGATGTGGTTGGGTCCAGTGACAAAATCACTTGTGTAGATGGGTGAACAGAGTTGGCACCAGGACTGATTGCAGAGGTGGGTTCCTGGATGATTATGACAGAGGCGTGCTGTGTGGTTACTAGAATTTGTTTGAGGTTAGGGGATTGTCTGTAGGTGAGAATTGGCCTTTCTCTCAAGACCTGTGAGAGTGAGGGGTCATTTTCCAGGATAGGTTGTAGATTGTTGATAATGCATTGGAGGGTTTTAAGTAAGTGATAAGTGGAATTCTGTTGTTTTCTCCTCTTGGCCTGTCTTGAAGTAGTTCATGTCTGAGTACTCCTCTGGCTGTGTTGATCTGTTTTTTTCACTTCTCCGGGTGGATATTTCAGTTTTAAGAATGCTCTATATAGATCTTGTAGGTGTTTGTCTCTGTGGGATTAGAGCAAATCCGGTTGTATCTTAGGGCTTGGCTGTAAACAATAGATTGAGAAATGTGTCTTGGATGGAAGCTAGAGGCATGAAGGTAAGTATAACGGTTGGTAGGTTTCTGATATAAGGTGGTGGAAATGTGTCCGTCATGTAATTGTACTGTAGTGTCAAGAAAGTGGATCTCTCCTGTGGACTGATCCCGGCTGAGGTTGATGGTGGGGTGGAAGTTGATGGTTGAGTGGAAATCCCTGTGAAATTCTTCAAGGGTCTTTTTCCCGAGGGTCCATAGGATGAAGATGTCATCAATGTAGTTTAAGTAGAGTAAGGGTACTAGAGGGCGAGAGCTGAGGAAGGACGTTGTTCAAGGTCAGCCATAAACACATTGGCATATTGTGGGGCCATGCGGGTGGCCATGGCTGTGCTGCTGACTTGAAGATACAAATTGTCTCTGAATTGGAAGTAGTTGTGTGTGAGTACAAAATCACAGAGCTCTGTAACACCGGTGTGTGTATTATACAATGGAGGACCATACTCATATTCTTAGTATATTCAATCCCTTGATTTAAGATTTTCAATTAATTATTTTCTGTAAAATAACAAGAAAAGGGGTTAAAGAGAGGCCAACAGAATATTATAGTAGCAAATTCATCAGAAATGGGAGGAAATAAAAATAAAAGCTCTGTATTTGTCAGGACATGCAGACACTTTCACAGTATCTTCTCAACAGTGGGTAGCACTGATATGATAGTGCTGACTCATCGATAATTCTTTAATTATCAATAGTAACATTAATTCTGGAAAACCTGAATCACATACCCTGCAACAAAAAGCAGTGGCAGCTGGGGAGTATTTTCCTTTCCGGTATTTAGCTAGCAAGCATCTGTTGCAGACAATGAAAGTATAATGATGTTGGTGCTTTTTGTGAGCAGAAAAATAAGTATTAAATTATTTATTTATTTATTTATTTTATTTGAATATTTTTACCCCACCTTTCTATTTAAAATAGTCAAGGCGGCTTACAAAAAACCACAATACAAATATATATAAAAATTTAAAATATGAGACTCCAGAGGGACATAACCAGCTAAAAACATATAGAGAGGAGGAACACACACATACAAACTCAAACATTAATAAAAGCAGGAATAAAAAGGGTGGCTTTAGCCTGACGCCGAAACAACGCTAGCATTGGCGCCATGCAAATATCCTGAGGAAGAGAATTCCACAGCCTGGGAGCAAAAGCTGAGAATGCCTTGTTCCGTGTAGGTGTTAATCTTATCTCCACAAGTGGGGGGAACATGAAGCAAAGCCTCCCCAGTTGACCTCAATCCCCAGGCAGGTTCATATGGAAGAAGATTGTCCTTCAGATACCCTGGACCCAATTCATTTAAGGCTTTATAGGTCATAACTAAAACCTTAAGTTGTGCCCGGAAACATATCGGAAGTCAGTGCAGCAGCCGAAGCACTAGCATAATGTGCTCCCTATACTAGTGTTAGTTAAAATTCGAGCAGCCGCATTTTGGACCAGTTGACGCTTCCGAAGGCTTTTTAAAGGCAGCCCCACATAAAGTGCATTACAGTAATCCAGTCAGGATGTAACAAGAGCATGGATCACTGTGGCCAAGTCATGCTTGTTCAGGAAGGGTCGCAGCTGGCAGATCAAAGTTGCCCAAAGGCACTCCTGGCCACCGAAGAAATCTGATTTTCAAATGTTAAAAAAGGGTCCAAGAGGACTCCCAAACTGCGTACCTGTTCTTTCATGGGGAGAGTAACCCCATCTAGAACAGGTGCCATGCCATATTCCTGAACAGATTGTCTCCTGATCCACAGGACCTCAGTCTTATCTGGGTTCAACTTCAGCTTATTTGACTTCATCCAAACAATCACTGCCTCCAGACACCGATTTACATCAGTCACTGCCATAGCTGGTTCTAATGTCACAGGGAAATAGAGTTGGGTATCATCTGCATATTGATGGCACCATCCGCCAAGATTCCCAGCGGCTTCATGCAGATATTAAACAGCATAGGGGACAAGATGGAACCTTGCAAGACTCCATAGCACAATCACCACAGGGTCGAATAGCAGCCCCCTAGTTCCACCTTCTGAAAGCGCCCTGACAGGTAGGACTGGAACCACTGCAAAACAGTGTCTCCAATACCCAACTCCATCAGGCATCCCAGAAGGATATCATGGTCAATGGTATCAAAAGCTGCTGAGAGGTCTAAGAGAATCAACAGGGAGGCACTCCCCCTGTCTATCTCCCGGCGTAAATCGTCTGCCAGAGCAGCCAAGGCTGTTTCAGTTCCAAAACCAGGCCTAAAGCCAGACTGAAATGGATCTAAGTAGTCTGTTTCTTCCAAGAAAGCTTGGAGTTGCAACGCCTCCGCCCGCTTGAGTACCTTGCCCAAGAAGGGAATATTAGCAATTGGGTGATAGTTTAAGTCATGTGGGTCCAGGGAAGTCTTCTTGAGTAACGGTTTTATAACTTCCTCTTTCAAGGCAGCAGGAACCACACCAGATCTAAAAGATGCATTAATAATCCCCTGGACCCAGCCAGTCATCCCTTCCCAGCTAGATTTAATAAGCCATGAAGGGCAGGGGTCAAGTGAGCATGTAGTGGGTCATACTCCTCCAAGCACCTTGTCCACATCCTCAGTCTCCAATAGCTGAAATTGATCCAGAGAAAATTTCATTCTGTGCCCCACTTACACAGCAACCAGAGTCCAAATCCAACCGGATGCAGGAGATCTTATTTGCAAAATGCTTTGCAAACAGAATGCGGGGGGCAGGGGGACGACAAAGGCTCCTCTATTTCGTCATAAGTGCCAGACTGCAACAGACCCCGCACTACTCGATACAATTCTGCTGGACGGCATTGTGCGGACACGATACGGGTGGAGAAGTAGCTTTTCTTCGCTGTCAGCACCGTCACAGAGTAAGCTCGCAGTTCAGCTCTAATCCACAGTCGATCAGACTCAGCTCTAGTCCTCCTCCAGTGGCATTCTAGCCATCGCACAGACTGTTTTGTTGCCGTCAGCTCCCCAGAAAACCAGGCAGCAAACTTGGCTTGACTGGTCTGAAGAGGGTGCTTAGGAGTCATCATATCCACTGCCCGGGCTACCTTGATGTTCCATGTATCGACTAAGGCGTCTACAGGACCATTTGCCATAATGGTGAACAATCCCTCAGGGACCTTAGGAAGCCCTCCGGATCCATCAGCCTCCGAGGGCGGATCATCTTAATTGGTCCTCCACCTCTGTGGAGGGGAAGGTTAGCAGATAGTCTAAACTTGACCAGGTAGTGATCAGTCCATGTCAAAGGAAGTGTAGCCACACCCCTTATTCCAAGAAGTCTGTCACCCTTAGTCCAAAAAACCAAATCGAGCGTATGACCTGCAACATGTGTTGAGTCAGCTATGTCTTGGGATAGTCCTAGGGTGGTCATGGTATCCATAAAATCTCGGGCTAGACGAGACAGAACAGCCTCGGCGTGGATATTAAAGTCCCCCAAGACCAAAAGCCTCGGCGTCCTCAATTTCACTTCCAAGACCACGTTGGCCAGCTCGAGCAGAGCATCTGCCATATAGCGAGGTGGGCAGTACACAAGCAGCATACCTAACCTATCCCAGCCATCCAACATCAAGTACAGACACTCGAATCTGACACTGTTGGACCAAAACTCTAGCCAATGAGATAGTATCTCGATAGTAAGCTGCGGCTGATGCTGTACTGAGAATCCAGCCGGGCGCAATTGGGAAAGGTCAATGCCTCCCTCCACTTTCAGCCAGGTCTCAGTGATACAAGCCAGGTCAGCCCCTTCATTCAGAATTAAATCGTGGATGACAGCTGTCTTCTGGGATACTGACCTGGCATTCAGCAACATCACCTTCAGGGCTGATGGCCAGGTATAAAAGTTCCCAACATTTTTAAGGCTGGGAACAGGACTGGAAAAAGGAATAGCACATAGCTGTCTAAACCTCATTCCCTTTGGCTGGCCAGTCCGGATCTTACTTCCATATCTTCCCCTACCTGTTGGATAAATTACTTGCAATGATGAATTTAAGCAGCTATCGGTTCCATTCTATCAACATAGCTGGATCCTTCTGTCCACAAGGAGTCACAGCCAAGTCAATGAGACTACATGTGGGCCATAGGGTCTGTTCATGCGGATCAATGTATAAAACCAAGACCATAGTTATCATCCTTCCATCCCCATTTTGGAATTTCTTGAACTTTTTCACATCTTGGATACTGAGAATATAATATTTTGAGTCCAAATATGTAAACTGGAGACTAGAAGCCAGTTTACATATTTTACACGGGCCTTTTATGACTATTATTGCTCATCATTAAAAACGTAGCCCATCAACTGCAGACCAATTCCCCTCCCCCTAGTTCCCTTCCAGGGTGACAATTGTTGGATTCCATTTTCTGTGTATTAGTTTCATACAATCTGTTGGTTAGTAACCCTAAAATATCTTAGGGAGATCTCTGCAAACTGCTCAATGACTGTCCAGTGTTTAGAAAAGCATCCATAGCATCAGGTTGTTAAGAAACATAATTATGATGCCCAGCCATGTCTAATTCAATGGTGACTTGCCAGGCCTTCCTTCAGAATGTCTATTGAGTCATTTTATTTACAATGGGCAGTTTGTTGCCTAATTAAACTGTAGATCCTTTGTCTGATGCACCTTTTTAGAGTTGTCTAGTAGGAAATATGACATTGAGAGGAAGAAGTGTGTTAAAAAAGAGTCTTTCACTGCTTGCCTTATAGCACACCCAAGATTCCTGTTTGTCAAATCATGCCTTGTCATTTATTATTGCTTACATAAATCCTGAGACTGTCATGAGACTCACAAGTGAGCTTTGGATTACCCTTTGTACACTCTTGTGATACAATCAATCTCGTTATCTTTCCAGGTTCAGAGAGGCATCAGCCTCCTTACTAGCACTGCAATCCATGGGAAAGACAAGAAGCCCAACTGAGCATTGCATTACTCTAGCTTTAAGCTGGTGGAGAGTTGCCCCAATCTAATTAAAATGTTCAAATATAGGCCACCACAGAAATTGTACAACTACCCACAAATTGCACAAGAGGGCCTAATACTGATCTTGTAAGCACACAAATTAGAAAAAAAAAACTCCACAAAGTCAGAATCAGACCAAAGCATCTAAAACAGACCAAGAAGACTGTCCTAGGCCTAATTCAGTGTTTTCTTTTTTATTGCCCAAGACTAACGGCTGGTAATGCCAGCCCAACTCCCTGTGCTGTAACGACTGGCTATTAAAAGCTGTTTCTAGAATAGTGAAACTAGCCTTGCTGTCAACAGGCCAACAGCTTGACTCCTGTTCTATTGTGCTCAAGAAAAGGCACTGAAGAATCTTGTTGCTTTTTTTTATTCAATATCTAAAATTACAAACATTTGCCATAATTAAAGATGCCCACTAAGTTATTCTCCTCCTTAAATGTGTATCTACTGTATTTTGAGAGAATCTTTGTGTGTGTGTGTGTCCACCCACCCACCTGTGAGTTTGTTTATTTGAGAACTCCTCCTAAAAGGTAAGAGCTAGGACTGCCAAATGTGGTAGGCAGCTTCCTTTTATCATAACTTAAAACAAGATCAGGGTTTGGTTGTGCCAGGACAATAGGATGTGGATGTGCCTGACTTGTGATGTTTTCTCATCTAATGGAAAGGGAGGGCTGTGATAGCAGGGACAGTTAAACTCCCGAATGGCCACAGAGGGCAGCATGTGTCCCAGTCCCAAGGAAACTGCCAGCCAGTGTGGCCTCCACTGCTCCGGCTTAGCCCTGAGGAGCAGGCACTGCTCAGCTGCCTCCATCACCCCAGGCCAGCCCCAGGGAGCAGCTGTCTGTGACTGGCTGTCTGGCCCCCACTGTCCCAGGCCCCCACCACTCCAGGTCAGACCTGGGGAGCAGCCACCTGTCACCCACACCCCCTGTTCTGAGCTCCCCCACACTTCCCAACCTCCTGCCCTGACTCCCGCAACCCCACTCCCCGTCTTGAGCCCCCTTCACCCACCAACCCTGACTCCTGCACCCCTTCATAGCCTCCTGCGCTGAACACCTCATCACCCCCCAATTGTGACTCCTGCACCCTTCCGCAGCACCAACCTCCTGTCTTAAGTCCCTCACACCCCAAAGCCGCTGCCCTGACTCCTGCAGCTCCCAGCCCCGTGTTCTGAAGGATTCAAACAATGCCAGATAAATCTAATATGTTTATAAATAACATTTCTTTTGTGTTAAAATAGACATAAGCGTATTAATCCCTCCACACCCCATCATAATAATGATGCGTGTATATATAACTCTCTGATTAAGCTTTAAATCATCATCGAAAGACTTTAAGTAGTAAAGTACAAAAATAGCTCACTACAAGGATCTGATACAAGTCAGAACCTGTTACAGACACGTGAAATCTCCTAAAGAGCATTAGCTGACAAAGACATGACATAGTTTTCCATTAATATAATTGCATTTCCATTTTAGCACTGAGGTTTCAATCTAAGCTACAGTGAAAATCTTCTCAAACAACCTGGTCCTGGAAGGTGCTGAGCAGGGTGATTTCAGTGTGAATTTAGGGTGCTCAGCACTTTGCAGAAGGAGCACAACACTTGACAGGATCAGGCCCTGATGGAGCAAAGGGTGATTTTGAAAAGCACAGTTTCAGAAGGAGAGAACTAATCTGTATTTCTGGAAAAGCTGCTGGGGGGGGGGGGGGGGTTAAACGAAGTGGTAATTGTGGAGTGTCTTTGCAAGCATTCATGAGCACTGGAGGATTAGTCCTACAATTCCAAAGAAGGCTTTTTATTCTTGTAACATGGCTAATTGATTAATACGAACCCAGGATTCCTGAGCCCATTCAACTATCCTGCAGGGAAACCCAGTAAAGCAAGTGCTGGCTAACAGTTAGGGCAGTGGTGGGAAACCTGCACATGTGGCCAATTGGGGTTCTGGGTGTGTCCCCACATCATTTTGTTTGCCATTGCCCATGTGCCAGGTAGCCAGATTCCAATGGTTTCCGCACACACAGGGTTTTTTTTCCTACTGGTATTACTAAAGTGACATGGATTTAAAGCAAGAGTACATTAAATAAAGTATGTGCTGATTGCACACAACGTTGTGAAAGTCGTGTGCTCCCTCTGCATCCAATCAATGTGCTGCTACAATTCAATTGGCACACCCTGCAAATTTTAGCGCAGTTAGCAAAAGTATCCTATCCCGGGAAAACATCTTGGTTATGACAATCATGTGACTCATGAGATGAAGGAAGGCCACTCACGAGACACGTTCACTAGCATAGGCTGCCCATCACTGAAATAGGGGGTGCTCTTTGCAAAAGTGTTTTTTAAAAATGCAAGCAATGAATATTTATGTTCAGCAACTCCACCACTGTGAAACGTCAGCAAAGAGACAGTGAATAGGAGAAAATGCAGTCAAATAAAATTTGAGCCATAATCAGTGAGTTTTTTCTCAATGTAGGAAGTGTTGTCTAATGATTATCATGGTCACATGAGAGTCAAGAGTCTTTGTTCTGTTGCTTCTATGTGTGTGCCCTGCTCTTCAGTCACCATGGAGGAAATCTCACAATGAGTGGCTGGAATTTGCAAAGAACCTTGTGCTGTTTGAAGTAAAATAAAGTAGGAGAGAACAATTCATTCACCTCTCATTGCAGCCAGCTGTGCAGTAAACTTCAGCCCTGCCAGAGAAGTGGTCCTGCGAAGGCTGTGAATGTTTCACTAAAAGTTTGAGTTAATCAAATCCCACTTGAAACTGAAGGGGCTGCTTTATGGTCACTCACTTATAAGTCAAATGGTTGCTCACAAGCAGCATCATTCTTGAGTAAAGCATTAGAGGGCTCTTAATCAATAGGAAAATAAAGCTAGTAACATTAGCATCTGGGCACCAGGGATTTGGCAAGCTGAGATTCTTGCCAGAATGCCAAATGGTCTTATTTCACTGTTTCTTTGCCCTCCCAAGCTTAATCCTTGTTATGCCTTGTGAGAAACTTACATTGTTGTTTTCTTATGCTGGTTTGTACAGCACTGAGCACAATGAGACTCTGCTCATTGACTGAAGCCCTTTGAGGTTATCGTCATCGTCATTATCATCAACAAGTGCAAATATAATCATAATCATCTAAACAGAAATTAGAGCATCAGTAAAGTCATTCAAACAATTTTGAAGTAGACTCTTTTTCACCAAAGACCCATTTTGAAAAATGAAAATGTTCACATGAAACAGTCTGTTCCTTTAAATATTTTAGTTCCCAATTTTTCTGAGAGAGATTTTATATATAAAATCTAGCCAATAAATTTTACCAATTTCAAAACAAAAACAGGATTACATATTTGATTAAAAATCCACAGAAAATTGGGAAAAAACAGATATATTATAAACTATCATACATATAATGTAATTAATGTGTATATAATATCATTATAAATGTATTATAGTACACAATTAATTGCATTAATATCTCAACATTTTGATTGAATTGTTTTGGTTTTCCCTCAAACTCTCTAAATCACTGAGTATAAAGTTGTAAAAAGTCTATACTTCTGCCCAGTAACATTCTTAAGAATGTTAACCAGTAAGTATACTGGTAAATGTGAGGCTTACCAATATGTTTACCAGTTAACTTGCCCTTGCCAGTGAATTCCAGCAGTGGTCAGCTACACTGGGCCAGAGCAGCCCTGGCTGCATGGGATTTGTGGGTTGCGTAGTGGGACCCTACCTGCAGTGGGACCCCGTAGATGAGGTATGGCCAGTGGGGAAATCCCTTGACTGTACCTGGACCAGGAGGCAAGCTAGGCAGCAAGCTGAGCAGCAGAAGCTAAGTCAAAATGGTTAACTAGTTGAACATTATCATTTAACTGGCTAGTGTGTTGAACACAATGGCCCCAGAATTATATTCTTAAAATATGATGTGACTTTGTGTCTTTAAAGCCAGGGTGGGAGCCCTGGCTTTCTGTGATTTTTGCCCATTGTAAGGCTTGGGGCTTCCCCACAGAGAGGGGCAAGCTGGTGCTCATGTCAAGCTCCACCCCCATGGCAAGTCTCTGAGCTCTTGCACCTCACTGCAGGATTGATGTGTGAGGGCTAGCTTGCCCTGTAGCTGAGGGAATCCCTGACTCTCAGCATCCCATCTCCCTCATTAGGCTGGAGTACAAGCGGAGTCCTGGCGTCTTGAATTGAGTGATAGTGAGGTGAGTGGTTTTTTTTTCTTTTTAGTTAGGAGCCAGATGTGTGAGGGTTTTTTTTTTTCTTCCGGTTCTCACTTGTGTGTGGCTCCGCAATTGATTTTTCTGTGGGTCAGTGGCTCCTGACTGAGGAAAGGTTCCCTACCTCTGCTTTAAAAGAGCAAAAAATCCTGTTATTTCTCTTAACTGTCCAGCAGAGGGTGGGGCAGGTGGTTTTGGGAAAGTTTAGAATGTGGGAGTGTTTGTTGGGGTCAGTGTGACCAGCATGCATGTAGACTGTCTGGCTGAGAGCATCTAGCAAGGAATTAAGTAGCAAAGTATTTGAGGCATGTGGGGTTACTGGGCAGGTAGTGGCCTCGATGGTCTGGATTGTACCCTGTAGCAAGCAATGGGGAACCTAGGCAAGTGAGTGGGCCACATGAGTGGCCCTCCTTCATTTCAAGGGGCTGAAAGATTGTTGTAACCAAGATGGTCTCCCAAGATAGAGTAGTTCTGCCAACTGCTCTTGCAGGCATAAAATTTACGGGTGTGTCTATTGAACTTAGACTGGATGCAGTACTTAGACTGGATGCAGAACAAGCACATGGCTCTCACAGTCAAAGTTGTGTGTAATCAGCACAGACCTCTCTCCATGTGCCCTTGCTTTCTATGTCAGTTTAGTAATATCCACGGGAAAAAAACTACACAGATGGAAACTAGCATTATCTAACAACCCTGCCTGTGGACAACATTAAATAAAATATCTCATGGGCCACACACAGAATCCCGATGGGCCACAGGGTGCCCACCACTGCTCTAGCATGGGATGCTTACAAAAGACAGAAGCACAAATGAACACAGGAATATAGAAATCAGCACCACACTGGATCATACCAAATCGTCTATCTAGTCCAGTGTTCTGCCTCCAGCAGTGACCAGAACCAGATGCTTCAGACGCAGCAGCAATCAAGAAGATCAGTATAAATTTGACCAGTGCTGTCTGTCTTAACATGCTGCAGAGGTGTGCTATGAGGTATAACAGGAATCTCTGCGTTTAAATGTAATTCATTTTGTTATATGGGATAATCTACGAGAGTCTGAAATAACTGGCAATGGCAAATCTATGCATGGGTGAGTGATAGTATTAATGGAGATTGCATGGAGGAAGGATCTTAACTTGAATAAATTGCTGATTTTTGGCTGTCTGATTGAATTTCCCAATTTCATTGTTCAGCTTCTTGCGAGAGGCTAGACAGCCTCTAGGATGAAATGCCAGAGCAGAGCAGGGAAGGAACAGAGCACTGCCTGGAGGGCCAGCCTCAGACTAACAAATTTCAGGTTAACGGTTTGGCCCGCTTAGGTTTAAATTAATTATGTTTTTCACTCAACCAAACATTCTGGAATTAAGACTTAATAGAGAGGTTTGGATTTTTTAGTTTGGTGTTTTTGTAACAGTGAAGTGTAGAAAGAGTTAAAATATATCTAATAAATTTAAACCAAAGAGGAAAAGCTATAGTTTAATATATGTCAGACATATAAAACCTGTTCCAAACCCACTGTTTTAGTGCTCCAGCCACATGTCTTTCTAGCTTTTGTTAGGAAACTAGACCATGTTAGGATTTTATTATTGATAGTCTTTACAACCTGAATGGACTATTTTATTGGGCTTTGAGGTTTTTATTGCATATATTTATATTTCCATTGGGGCTCTGAACTTCGTATTTGAAAAGTTATGAGAGAAGAAATTTGAGTGCATTTGCTCTGTGAAAGAACTCTTGTAATTATGTCAGGGACTTTGTAAGATGCTGAAAATTGGATATTGGATTGACAGATAATCCAAGGAAATGTGACACTGCATGAAGTACATCCGTAGAGTTACATACTTTAGCGTATCCAGACTTTTGGATGCTACTAACAGATCCCCCTGAAAAGACTTTAAAATTTGGCCCTTACCTCCCCACCCCTTTTTGCGATTTTAGTTTTAGGAATCCCTGCTAATCAGCTTTTTCTGTGTGAGGGATTTACTTTGATACAGTAATGAACTGGCTAGTGTGTATGTAGACCACTTCCCTCTACTGGATGCAATCAAAACTACTCGACTGCATAAAATAGACCTTCTGCTAATAAATTAAAATGCTTTTTTTTTTTCATTTCAGGCAGCAGGGCCTTGTGCTTTTGCAGCGGGAAGAGCTGTGACAATTCAGATGCTTCTGTGAGTGACTCAGTATGGCTACACAGGTAGATAGGGCTGATTTTCCACTCAGCTGCCCCTGTTGTAAATCAGGAACCACCCAAGTAAGGTAAATGGAGTTACATCAGTTAGTGAGAAAAGAACCCGGACCATCCAGTTCTAACTCTGCTGGTGACCTGCTGTTCAAAGCAGCAGTGTGCTCTGCAACATAATGACAACAGTGAGGTCCCAATGCATATATTGATGCTACAATTAAAAACCTGCCACTAAGTGGCTGTTTCATTGTGGTGTAGACATTTGAGCTCAGGCAATAGCCTGAGTTCCAGGACCCTCCTCGCTCATGGGGTTCTGCACCTGAAAAATATTTAAGCCCAAACATCTGCATCACAAGGAAACAACCCCTTAGGCTGAGCCCTGTGAGCCTGAGTTAGCTGGTTGGCCAGCTGTGAATTTTAAATCAGTGTGCATTGCTCCCAAGTGGTCTTGGATTTGGTACTATTTGATACTAGGCCTATTGAGCGAAGGGGCTAATGCAGTGAAAATATCTTCAGAGCTCTAATATGTGAGTGGAGTGATTTGGCTATTTTAAAGGCTCTCCCAAATTCCTGGACCATTTTGGTCAATTTCACTGTCAATTAAAAATTGTAAATTTCATTATTTCAGCTATTTAAATCTGAAATTTCATGGTGGTGTAATTGTGGGGATTCAGACCCAAAAAGGGGATTGCAAGAGGATTGTAGGGGGAGTTGTGGTATTGTTACTCTTACGTCTATAATGCTGTAGGTAGTGGCACTGCCTTCAGAGCTAGGCAGCTGGAGTGTGGTGGCTCTTGGCCAGAAGCCGAGTTCTGAAGGCAGAGCTGCTGCCAGCAGCAGCAGCACAGAAGTAAGGATGGCATGGCAGGGTATTGCCACCTTTCTGTGCTCCTGCTGGTGGAGCACTACTTCAAAACTGGGCACCTGGCCAACAGCTGATGCCCACCTCTGACGTTAGTGCCCTGTGATCCCCACTAAAATAACTTAGCAACCAAGGCCAGCCCACAACATTTTGGCATCTGAGGTGGGGAGCTCAAATTATGCCCCCATGCCACCTTTTCTCCTGCTTGCCTGTTATGTCTCTTGTGCCCTCCTTCCTCCAGCACAGCACTCCACCATCTCTGTGCATCTAGAGCAGAGAGAATACATATGCACCAGCAGTAGATACAATTTTCTACACTCTGGGTCCTAGTGGTGCCCGCCTCCCCCACAGTCTGGCATCTGAGGTGGCCACCTCAGTTCGCCTCATGGTAAGGCCAGCCCTGTTTGCAACCCTCTGCAACTCGCTTTTGGGTCAGAAGCCCCAATTTGAGAAAATCCAGTCTCCCTCTTGCAATTAATATAGCATAGGGTAAAGGCACACAACAGATCAGATTTTCCAGTCAATGACACTTTTTTCATGGCCCTGAATTTGGTAGGCTTCTAGTTATATTTCTCCCAAGCACCCTTGTCAAACCAACATGAAACCATTGCAAACAATTTGCTCTTCTTGAACTAGACTTTTTTTTTCTCAGATTATGAAAAGCAACATAGTAAAGCTAGGAAGAGAGTTATGTTCAAATATACAATGGCAATATGGGTTGCACTGGCAGCCAAGTGTAGCTATGGTTTGTGTTTTATGTAATTTGAGGCCAGACTGTGGCTTGGCCTTGCAGGAGAGAGGAGAGAGCAAGAAACCTTGATAGATATGCACGTTGGCATTCCCTGCATCAAGGCCAGTCACAACTCAAGAGAAGGCAGGGCCTTCACTGTTCTTTTTTATCAGTGTCATGCACCCTAAAGGAGGAGAGCCGTGAATTGGGAATTTCTATTCCCAATGTAAAGCTATGAAGAACATAACCAGATGAAACAGATTTTTAATGGGGCTGATTGATTATATTGTGTTCACATGATTGATGTTACTTTTTTTTTTTTTGAATTTATCAATGGAAACTCATTTGTTATGGATGAGATATTAATCTTTATATCAGACAAACTACCACTACATTATTCATTGGCTTGTGTTGAATTTGGAATTAATTGCTGTGTCTTTTGGTGTACTGTGTCTAGTTATGCTAATAAACAACACTGAGTGATTTTCTCTGCTAGTAATTTGCTGCTCTCCAAAGAAACAGTCACATCCTGAAGAATCCAGGATCTCATTGAGAATCTGTGTCAGGAGGGCAATTACTATAACTGTACTCCCACTAGGCCCTGTGGATGGCATGTCCATCCTTATCAAAAACATTTTCCAGGTGCTGGTGGTGTGCATTGTCAATAATTATAGCATGTTGCTATTCAAATTAAAGTCATTATAGTAAACATATGGTAACATTGTAAGGCATTGAAGAAATTTTAAAATTAATTTTTGCTTTTTTATATCAAAGTAATTGTGTGCGTGATCTCTGCTTACTGCATATTATATAGTAACTTCAACCTATTTTCTCTTTAGGACCTTGTAGTGAGGCAGTCTGGCCTCCCTCTGAGCCAGAGGAGGAGAGGAACCAATCTACCAAGTGGGTAGAGCTAGACCTGTCTCACCCTGCCCATCAGAACTATGTCACTGGGAAAGAAAATATTAGATGTGGGGCCTCTGGCTCAGTTGGGGTTGAGACACTGAGAAAGGCAGATGGATCTTGCTTGCTCCCGACTACTGACCCTGCTGCTGAGCCCTGCATGCCCTGTGCAATGAGGAGCTGGCTTTTGCGATAGTCCTTCCAGTACTACGGCTGGCCACATACCCAGAAGAGATGGAGAATCCCCTGGTGATCCAGGTACATCCTGAAAGGAAGGGAGGAAGTGGCCCAGGAATAGCTGAGCACAGTCTGGCTGTAGCTCTGTTTGAAGCACAGTTGGCTCTTTTCAGCTTGATCCTCGCTGACCCAGTTGAGGACCACTCTGCCACTTTTAAGTCTCTGGGTTGAGGTCTGGTGGCGTAGGGTGGGCTCAGACCACATCTACCACATGCACCCCAAATGGCAGCCTCTCCTTGCCAGGCCCAGGTTATGTCTACACTACCGGGTGTCCAGGGAACGCGTCTGCTCTTCTGCTTTTTTTTGTGGAAGAGCCGACGTGCTCTTTTGAAAGCCTGTTTTCCTCCTCCTATGAGGAAGAAGGGCTCTTCTAAAGAGGAGGATTTTTCGAAATTTGGCCCAGCCAAATTTGAGAATAGTCTCTTCTGAAAAAACTATCGGAAAAAGGTATGCAAATTGCGGAGTGCTACAATACCTTTTTCCGATAGATCAGTGTAGTGTAGACATAGCCCCAGTGGCCTGAGTTTGATGGTAGTGTGCCAAAGCTAGGGCACCCTACTCCCTGGGTTTGTTCTGTCTCTGCAGCTGGAGACCAGAGCTCATTAACTACTAGGTTTGCTTTGTTCCTCCATCAGGAACCCAGAGCTAAGTGACTCTCCAGCTCCTATAGATCATAGTCTACAGCAGTGCTTTTTTTGTAATGGTACTGCCCAGTACGCAGTGCCAGCACCTTCAGGTGCAGTACCAGTACCTCCAGTCAGGGCTCAACAACTTTTCCCCTGGAGTTCCGGCACCTTTTTTTTTTCACAAAAAAAGCACAGGTCTACAGTATATGCACAGTACCTGCTTAAAGAGCCCAAGGGAGCTAATTGCTGTCTGGAAGTTCAGCCCTGTTAGGCTACTCAAGATACTAACATATACCTGCTAATTCCCCCAAGATACTGACGGCATAGCGACGTGCTAGTTGTCCCTCCCACTCTGATTACAGACATGTATACTCCACTTTCATAAACAATGAAAAACGAGGGGAGGAGAACGTGTATGCTGAAAATGCTTGGGGCTTTGATGCATGGATAATGTAGCACCTCAGCCCTAGTTTTGAGGAAGAGTAGATGGAGGTCTGGAAGGGAAGGGGAAAATATAACCCATAGATTTTAGCCTCGAGCACAGAAAGATCTATCCTACAAAGTGCCCTGATCCACTCTGACCCTGATTCACTAAAGCACTTAAACATGTATTTCTACTGTTAACACATGGTAACCCTACTGCCTTCAGTCTCTGAGTGCCTCCCAGAACCTCCACTCCCACAAAATGGCACTCCATGGAACACTCACAGCTTGAATACTGCTTGCAGTTCAGGCCATCCCATCTCAGAAAGATATATTACCATTGGAAAAGGGTGTGAAACAGCTTCCATACAAGGAGAGATTAGAAAGGCTAGGCTTGTTCATCTTAGAAAAGTGGCAACTAAAGGAGGATATGAACGAGGACTATAAAATCAGAAAAGGTGGGGAGAAAATTAATAGGGAAATATTATTTACCCCTTCACATAACACACAAGAACCAGGGATCATCCAATGAAATGAATAAGCAGCAAGTTTGAAACAAAAAAAAGGAAGCACTTCTTCACATAATACTCAGTCAATCTGTGGAACTCATACATTTGACCTCCACCCAGAACCGGTCTTAGGGGCAGGTGAGCGGAGCGGTCACCCAGGGTTGCCATTTTCAAGGGGCTGCCGATAGAGCCGGTATAAGGGGCGGGACGCAACTGCATTTCAACCAGACCTCCAAAATCCACCCCTCAGGTTTCTCTGGTTACTCTCCTCATCCTTTTTTTTGCTTAAGAACATAAGAATGGCCATTCTGGGTCAGACCAACGGTCTGCCGACAGTGGCCCATACTAGGTATCCCAGAGGGAGTGAATTGAACAGGTAATGATCAAACGATCTCTCTCCTACCATCCATCTCCACCCTGTGACAAACAGAGGCCAGGGACACCATTCCTTTCCATTAATGGCTATTAGCCAGTATGGGTCTTAACTTCCATGAATTTATCTAGTTCTCTTTTAAACCCTGTTATATTCCTAGCCTTCACAACCTCCTCAGGCAAGGAGTTCCACAGATTGACTATGCGCTGTGTGAAGAAGAACTTCCTTTTATTTGTTTTAAATCTGCTGCCCATTAGTTTCATTTGGTGGCCCTAGTTCTTATATTATGGGAACAAGTAAATAACTTTTCCTTATTCATTTTCTCCACACTGCTCATGATTTTATACACCTCTATCATATCCCTACTTAGTCTCCTCTTTTCCAAGCTGAGACGTCCCAGTCTCTTTAATCTCTCCTCAGATGGGACCTGTTCCAAACCCCTAATCATTTTAGTTGCCCTTCTCTGAACCTTTTCTAATGCCAGTATATCTTTTCTGAGATGAGGAGACCACATCTGTACGTAGTATTGAAGATGTGGGCATACCATGGATTTATATAAGGGAAATAAAATTTTCTCCGTCTTATTCTCTATCCCTTTTTTGATGATTCCTAACATCCTATTTGCTTTTTTGACTGCCGCTGCACTCTGCATGGACATCTTCAGAGAACTATCCACGATGACTCCAAGATCTCTTTCCTGGTTAGTTGTAGCTAAATTAGCCCCCATCATATTATATGTATAGTTGGGGTTATTTTTTCCAGTGTGCATTACTTTACATTTATCCACATTAAATTTCATTTGCCATTTTGTTGCCCAGTCACTTAGTTTAGTGAGATCTTTTTGAAGTTCTTCACAGTCTGTTTTGGTCTTAACTACCTTGAGCAGTTTAGTATCGTCTGCAAACTTTGCCACCTCACCGTTTAGCCCTTTCTCCAGATCATTTATGAATAAGTTGAATAGGATTGGTCCTAGGACTGACCCTTGGGGAACACCACTAGTTATCCCTCTCCATTCTGAAAATGTACCATTTATTCCTACCCTTTGTTTCCTGTCTTTTAACCAGTTCTCAGTCCATGAAAGGATCTTCCCTCTTATCCCATGACAACTTAATTTACGTAAGAGCCTTTGGTGAGGGACCTTGTCAAAGGCTTTCTGGAAATCTAAGTACATTATATCTACTGGATCTCCCTTGTCCACATGTTTGTTGACCCCTTCAGAGAACTCTAACAGATTAGTAAGACGTGATTTCCCCTTACAGAAACCATGCTGACTCTTGTCCAACAAATTATATTCTTCCTGGCTGGCAAAATCATTTTTGGGACATATCAGTGTTATATTCATTAGTTAAAACATTTGGTCACATTGTGATCTGATGCAGTCACTATATCAAGAGGGCTGAGGAGAAGATAGTTATTCTAAAGCCAGGATTCCTGAGTTCTAGACTCACCCTTTAACCTGTTTGAGCAAATCCTAGGGCTTGTCTGTGACAATTTATTGTCATCTACAGAACATCAGTTTTCTATGCAGTAACGCCCAATGTGGCCACTGCTACAATGCACTGAAAATCATCTATTAGCATGTTAGACTGCACGCAGGCACTGTCCTCTTCTCAACCCTTATGATATATTGACCTTGTATAAGATTATAATGTTCAAACACCTTCTCATGTGAATGTAACATTGCTACTTAATGTGCCCCGAAAACATCTGGCAGCCAGGCATCTCCTGCTAGCAATGTTTATGTGACACAGGATTGAGGTTCATCTTGCATGCTGCAGGTCGGGTAGCAATTGACAAGCTTATCCGATATTCAGTTCGGTGTTCTCATCTGCATTAATGTTCTGGAATTCTCATCACTGTAACGTCTGAGTCCCTTTCATAAGCAGAAATGGAACCTATAAGTCTAGACAATAGTTCCTCTCGATTATTTTTACCATTGATCCCAGGATCTGTCTATATCATTTATTTCAGTGGCTGCAAAGGAGAAAACTGAAGAATAGCATATATTTTCCACAGTTTGGTACTAAAACAAGATGTGTTTCTACTGTTTAGTGCTGAGTACAAATAATATCTGCAAATACTCTTCTTATACTGTTCACTGCCTCTATTCAGTGTCATGGTTAATGGCTCACTGCTGATTTGCAATAGAGGTTTTGCCTCATGGAAATATCAGAAATCCTCTTCTTATTCACCAAACACAAGTAACTTCCCTGCCATCAGGTGCCCCCCATAGGTTGGCACCCCGGGCAGCTGCCCGGCAAGCCCCCCCCCCCTTAATCCGGCCCTTCTTGTGCAATAGCTGTAGTGCTAAAAGCAGTTATGCCTCAGAAAAGAGGTTTACCTAGGGCAGAAAAAGCCCTCTGTTCTGCCTTTTAACTGCCCATTTAATAGTGCTAGAGCTCATTTGAGGTGTGGACACTCCCCAGGTTTTTGTGCAAAAACAGCTGTTTTTGCGCAAAATCCGTGTAGTGTAGACGTAGCCTGGATGTTTTCTTTTTGTGCAAAAACCCCTTTTCCCGCCAGATCCTTATGCCCCCCAAAATGGGGTTTACTGATCTGTCAGGAAAAGGGGTTTTTGTGCAAAAAGGAAACATCCACACTACTTTTCTTTAAAAAAAAAAAAAAAACCCCTGTGCGCAAAAACGCCTTGCATAAATTATGCAAATGAGGCATGGTGATATGCTAATATACGCCTCATTTGCATGCTTACTGCCAGCAAAACCTGCAGTGCAGATGTAGCCACAGTGGTAACACAGCTTTTTTTCTTAGAATTTAGAATGATAACACACAATGACCCTTTAAACCATGAAAGATAATTCAGGCTGCTTCCTAAAACAGTCACAACTCTCCCCAGCTTTCTGTAAGTTTGCAAAATGTGTTCAGATGGTACTGTTAACATGGCTTCCCTGAAAGCCTCTTAGCCTGCAAGCAGAACAAGGAAATCTCTTATGCATAGTGATAGAAATGTAGCCGTGTTAGTCTGGGGTAGTTGAAGCAAAATGCAGGACAATGTAGCACTTTAAAGACTAACAAGATGGTTTATTAGATGATGAGCTTTCGTGGGCCAGACCCACTTCCTCAGATCAAATAGTGGAAGAAAATTGTCACAACCATATATACCAAAGGATACAATTTTAAAAAATGAACACATATGAAAAGGACAAATCACATTTCAGAACAGGAGGGAGATGCGGGGGGGGAGGGAGGGGAAGGAAGGAAGGTAAGTGTCTGTGAATTGATGATATTAGAGGTGGGGAGAGTGGGATGTCTGTGAGTTAATGGTATTAGAGGTGATAATTGGGGAAGCTATCTTGGTAATGGGTAAGATAGTTTGAGCATTTGTTCATTCCTTCCCGGAGAGTGTCAAATTTTAACATGAATGACAGTTCAGAGGATTCCCTTTCAAGTGCAGATGTAAAAGGTCTTTGTAGCAGAATGCAGGTGGTTAAGTCATTGACAGAGTGTCCTTTCTGGTTAAAATGGCAAGAAACTGTTTTCTCTTTGTGATCTTGTCTATCTGTTTTGTGGGCATTAATCCTTTGGCGAAGTGTCTGAGATGTTTGTCCAATGTACATAGCAGACGGACACTTTTGGCACATGATAGCATAAATGATATTTCTGGATGTGCAGGAATATGTGTTCTTGATCTTATAACTCACTTGGTTAGGTCCAATAATGGTATCAGCAGAATGAATATGTGGACAAAGCTGGCAATGGGGTTTGTTGCAAGGGAAGGTACCAGGGTTGGTATTAGTGTGGTATGTCCTGTGGTTGTTGGTAAGAATCATCTTGAGGTTAGGTGGTTGTCTATAGGAGACTATGGGTCTGTCTCCCAGAGCCTCTTGGAGTATGGTTTCCTGTTCCAGTATAGGCTGTAGTTTATTTATAATGTGTTGGACAGGTTTAAGTTGGGGGTTGTAGGTGATATCACACTTATGCATAGTGTGATAGCTTGCCATATTTAACAGTGTCTTATATCCCATATTACCTGGCATGAATACTGGAGGGAGGTTAATAATCATTTTGTATCAAGAAGGGTTGTAATGGAAATATTTTTACAGCTTGTGGGCAAATTCCTTCATTACTGCCTAATTATTAGCATGTAACTCAGCAGAAATGAGCATAGTAAATGGCAATTCTGATTTCTAAGCCAAGATATGTGAATATAATGACTTTGTTGACAGTGAACTGATTAAAAATACTGGAGTTTAAATCAAATTCAGGAAGCAATTAATGACACTCAAAAATGTGTGAAAGGGAAATCTAAGATGTTTTCCCATGGGGAAATGTTTGTCATACAGCAATATATTCTCTTTCCTCTGTTCTGGCAGCATCCAGAGACATTTTTAATATGGCAATCATTCAAATATTTTATGCTTCCATTTATTTTGGTCCACATTTGATTAACTTTTGAGCATTTATTGTGAGCATAGAATCATAGATCCAGAGGACTAGAAGGGATCAAAAGAGTAATCTAATCTAATTCCCTGCCAAGAAGCAGGATTTGCTGTCTAAACCATCTAAAACAGAAGACTATCCAGCCTTCTTTGAAAATCCTCTTGCAAAGAAGCTTCCACAGCCTTCCAAGATAGTCTGTTATATTGCCTACAGTTTTCATAGTTAGGAAGTTCTCCCTGAGATTTTATCTAAATCTGCTATGGTGTTTGAACCCAGTATATCTTGTCCTGACCTGTGTGGAAAAAAAGAACATTTTTTTTCCATCCTTTCATGGCAGCCTTTAAACTATTTGAAGACCACTATTCTGTCTCACCTAAATCTCCCTCTTTCCCAAATTAAACATACCGCGTTCCTTCGGCCCTTGCTCATATAGCTTGCATTTGATCATTTTTGGTGCTCACTTCTGGATCCTTTCTGGTTTCTCTATATCCTTTCTGAACAGTGGTGACCAAAACTGGACACAGTACTCCAGTTGAGGCCTAACCAGTGCCAAATAAAGTGGATCTCCTCCTCCTGTGACTTGAATGTTATGCCTCTGTTGATGTAACTCAAAATTGCATTTTTTTTGCAACAGCATCACATTGTGACATTAAAAATAACATTCAAACAAGACTACTTCTTCAGTCTAGTTAAAAATACTGTAAAACATTTTTAAAACAGATCTCTACTTCTTGTTTTAATCAGGGTGAAATATGCTGCTTGACTTGTGAGTTACCAGATGTCTGGCATGTAGTTTTTTGGTTTGAATTGCATCTAAAGAAAGCAAGCTTACAGCAAACACTTATTAATGAAAGGCCACTTCCAGAGCTAGCGTATGCTCTGTGTATCTTTCTGCTTGGCACCATCAGTATTTTTTATCATCTGAGACATGAAACATTACATTGTGTGAGATATTTTGGTACTGACCTTCAGTATGTACTGACTCAGTTTATACTTGAAAGTACATTATTGTCTCAGTCATATTATCTGGCGTACAGACAACGTAATAAACCTACGCTAACAGTATAGATCTTTAAATAGATAAACCGGATAAATGGTGGTGTAATGTGGAAACAGCCTGGAATCTGGTGCCCCCCTGGAGAAGGTATAGAAAACCTGATAATATAGGACTTGCATAATTTTAAGCATTTGAGTAGTCTCAATAAAGTCAGTGGGCTTACTTATTTGTTTAAAATTACTCACATGCTTACGTACCTTGCTGAACTGCAGCCATAATCAGGAGGCAGTCTTCATGTTATAAAGGCCATAGAAACTGAAGGCCTGATCCTTCAAACCTTTACAAATGTGAGTAGTTCTCTTATTCACAATAGTAGGTCTACTGGAACCAGTGAGAAGAAAGAGCCAGTGTAAGGATTGCTCATATCAATAAAGGGTGCAAAATTAGGCCTCAAAAGAAAGGGATATTATTTTTTCTTTTCAAATTGCAAATTGCTTAGAATTGATTTTGTGACCATTTGACCAATGGTACCCAATTCATCCAACTGAACCAAGTGCAAAATAAATGTTCCAAAGCAGATACTAATGACCGAATTTAGTCCCAGTTACAAACATTTGTGGAAATATCTCACAAGTCCATAGTAATGAGATGTAATGTTAGTTCATATGATCCTGGAAACAGGATGGCCTGCCCCTTTAAGGACCAGGCAGTCTAGGGCTAGCTAGCCCTGTTCAGTCAGCCCAGCCATACCCTATAGACTAAGTGGCTCGACTAATGGGTACATGTAACATCCTGAAACACCTGGGCCTCATAAAAGAGAAAGGAAAAGTCGGGTTGAGAAGGAATCACAGGGAGTAAAATGGGTTCTTACTGAAACCCTGAGAAGAGTATCTGAGATTGTGAGTGGGTTATAAGAAGGGAGACTGGGAGCTGGCATGCGATCTCAGAGCCAGAGAGATTTAAAGGCTGACCCAGAAAAAGGCTGGAGGCAGAGGCCATAGGGTGGGTTTAAGAGGGGTCCAAGCAAGTAACAAAACCTTTTGTTTGTATGACCTGGTGGTGTATTTTGGTTACCTAAGAAAGAGTCTGGACTAGACAAGGCTTAGCTGAAGGACTGTATTGCAAGTGGAAAGAGGCTACTGCAGGGCCACAGAGGTGATCTATAGAGGGTACTAGAGACAAAGATGCCTGCAGCATCATGTCCAGATGGCAGGGGTTTTGAAGCAAGGAGTGAAAGGGTATATCTAAACTACATGCCTCTGTCGGCAGAGGCATGTAGATTTGTTTTTTTGGCAAAGGCAAATGAAGCCGCGATTTAAATGATAGTGGCTTCATTTAAATTTACATGGCTGCCGCGCTGAGCCGACAAACAGCTGATCAGCTGTTTGTCCGCTCAGCGCGCTAGTCTGGATGCTCCCCTGCCGACATCAAAGCCCTTTGTCGGCAGCCCTGGTAAACCTCGTCCCACGAGGAATAACGGGGCTGCCGACATCAAAGCCCTTTGTCGGCAGCCCTGGTAAACCTCGTCCCACGAGGAATAACGGGGCTGCCGACAAAGGGCTTTGATGTCGGCAGGGGAGCGTCCAGACTAGCGCGCTGAGCGGACAAACAGCTGATCAGCTGTTTGTCGGCTCAGCGCGGCAGCCATGTAAATGTAAATGAAGCCGCGATCATTTAAATCGCGGCTTCATTTGCCTTTGCCAAAAAAACAAATCTACATGCCTCTGACGACAGAGGCATGTAGTCTAGACACAGCCAAAATGTTTACAATTTTCTACATAAACCTTTTCCACAGTTTTCTTTCTGAAAGTTCTCCGTCGCTTTGCTATAAAAATTCACTGCCCACTAGTACCATAATTCACTGCCCACCAGTGTCATTACTGTTTGTTTTTTGCCTGTGCATTAATACGCTGGTGTGAGGGGTTAGCAAGCATGAAGTGAAGTTGATCTGGTTTTGGCTTCATCCTTGGGGGAAGGGAGCTGGGCTTCAGCTTTCTTCCCTGGACCACAGAGAGTCTAATGTCAGACTGTTCTTTGGATTGTTTGGCAGATCCTCTGCTTGTGGCTCCCCAGGCGGCACCAGACACCTGGCTGAGAGCCACTGCTCTACATCATATAAAATGTCCAGAATGTTACTACAGCCGTTAGCAGCCTATTGAACATCTCTTGGGAGGCAGATTCTCAGTATATTACAATATTGGCCTCTGGGAACTAGATTTTTCAAAAGAACTCAGCAGCATATTAGAATCACTGGAACTATTAAATGCATAAAAAGTCAAGAGTCAACACACAAATCTTACACATGATGTAATATTGTTCTTTACACCTTTCACAGAAGACTTTGAAAACAAAACTCAAGAAAGTTATGGCATTTTTATTGTTGTTGTAAGCAGAAGTCAGTTTCATTTACTGAAGCAACATTTGGCTTTGCAAAGAAAAGCAAAGTCCTAAAGACATCTCTGTAATGAGGGTCATGTGAGTGATATAAGTGCCACAGTAAAAGCAACTATTTTTCAAGCTAAGAAATGTAAACAAGACAAGTATAAGGGATTAGGAAGCTTTTAATCAATCTACCTCTTGCCGTACTATACTTAACACAGTAGGCTACTGGAGCTGGATGAGAAACGGTCTTCTCATCCTGTGAAACTTTCAAGAATTCAAACAATTTTCCTATCCCCACTAAGATGAAAAGTCAGAATCTTAGAAAATGTTCATTACCCAAAACCCCACAATTGGTTCAGGTAAGTTGAACTATTTATTTGTTTATTTGTTTGTTTGTTTTTATTACTATAAGTAGTTTAAATTTATAAATGGAAAACTATTTTGAACCAGAACAGAATGTTTGCTTTGGAAAATGTCAGAATTAAATGTTTTTGACAACTTGAAAACTCTTAAATTTCAAGTCAAGTGGTTGAAAGTGACTCTTTCCCATGACCAAATTGCTAATTTATGATGGAAAAATATTTAACTTTAATATTTAATTTAAATATTCCCACTGAGTTGTAACCTTCAAGAGGGATCCTCCCTCCAGTCATTCTGGTTTTTAATCTGTTATTTTGTATAATCTGCTGCTTTCTAAAGGCAAAAATCCCTTCTTTCAAAATTATCTTGATAAACTACACATGTAAATTAATCCCCGGAAGGGATGCATCGCAACATCCAGTTGGGATGAACTCCAATAGAAGCAGGAAACTCTCCCACTTGTTCTCATTTTAATAATAAAAAATTAATCAACACTAAGTGGACATCTCCGGTGAAATACAGAGGAACTGCACAACTTGCTCACAGACAATTTACAAGCAGGAGAGAGAAGGCAAAATGATTATTAGTTATTTGGCCAACTTTTATTTACTGCTAGCAGAAAACGTGATTTTTGGTTTTGTTTTTTATTTTGCTTTGGGTTGGGTTGGGGAGTTGCTCACTTTTTCTGCACAGAAGTTTAAAAATTAAGGCACTCCTGAAATTTCAGAAGTATCCGACTGTTAAATATGATTTGTCAATGTTTGGGAGAGAGTGGGGGAAATAACGAGGGGAAATAGGTTCTTAGAAAAAGGATGAGAGCTTTGAGTAATAGAAAGCATGGCTGCTCAGAAGCCCCCCTACATAACATGCAATGTGCAGAACTTAGACAGCTGCTGTCAAGGGAGTAATTTGAATTTCTCACTGATGTCAGTTCTTTACGCATGTACATCATGCTGACACATATGTCTTGTATTAAATAAGCTAGATGGATCACTGCTCTCCTACTGGGTGAAGATTTTTTTATGACCTGACCTGGAAGATGAATGCATGTTCATTTTCATCGTACCTGTATATTTACTAATTCTTTTATTGGCATAATTGAAACTTGTTCTGTGACTCCCAGGAAAACATCTGCAGCTTTCTGTCATTTGAAAAAAATACTAATTCACTCTTTCAGGGTTTTACCACATCAACTATTACTTATTATTTGTACAGTCATAATCCTGGGGATCCCTAATCATGGAGCAGGATCTCATTGCTCATCGACTTACAATGTCAGACTGGCCACTTGTTTGCTTGAAAATTAGCACTTTTGTGCCTTTTCTCGTGTTTCTCTTTGGGCCCGGGAGATGTTTCTTGTACATATCCACAAAGCCCCCTCATTACCCACCTTCAAATCCCTCCTTTGACATGATGCCTCCATTCAACTTGACAATGCTAGTTCTTGTCTAGTAATTGGACTGCTAATGGGCAGAGACTACTGCCTCTCATGCTGTCCAATATTGTCTCATTGTTTACTTGTTCTCCTTCATCAGTCTGTATTATTCTTCTGTCCATTGTCTCATACTTAGATTAGAAGCCCCGTAGGGCAGGGACCATTTTTGTCCTGTTTGTACTTCCACAGTGCAATGGGACTCGGGTTTATGAGTAGAGCTCCTAAGTGTTAAGGAAATACAAATAAGAAGAGGAGACAAAAGATGAACACAAACAAATGAGGGAACACAAAGAAAAATGCGATAATGCTAGTCAGCAAAACAGGCAGTGACAGTGCTTCACCAGCAGTCTAGTTAGTAGGTCTTTTCTGTGGTTTGTGTTTTTGTTTATCCAACTTCTCTGATGCTTAAATTATATAAAAGTGTCTGTGAGACCAATTCATGGCTTTTATCTTAATTGCTGACAAAGCACCACAATAAGGATGTTGATGTTCTCACACAATGGCACAGATTCTAGAAAGGGACTTCCTTCTTTCTTTAGATTTCAAAAAGTAGATCCTTTTTTTTCACGCTGAATATTTTTGCTATTGAGTAAATAACCTTTCGTCCATGTGGTTCTGCGGTGATAGATTGACCCTCCCAGCACAGTGAAAAAGGGGTTTCTTGTAATACTGAAAAGAAAATCAATCACAAAGAGCATAATGTGAGACAATCTGCATGAGTTAAAGGACCAGATTCCAACGTCTTTGTGCTAATGGTCAAATTATTTATTCTTTTATTGTTGAAACTTTAATAACAGTGAATAATGCATAACAGTGTTCCAGCCCTCAAGCTGAATGAATAAGTGAATGCCTTTCTCTCCAGCACCTTCTGTGTTGCTGAAGTGTCTTTTGATCCTAGGAGTGGAAGAAACCTAAAGCATTTTGCTCCATCCACACGTGGACAGATTTTAAAGTGTGCAGCATTCATTAGTGGAGACATGCTTTCAAAAGACCTTAGCACACTGGATAGTTGCAGTTGGTAAAATAAAGGGTTGGCTTGGACATCCTGACAATTTGGTGCTCGTACTCAAGAGGACAGAATGCGCAGCCAAGGGATAAGTGGTCATTTAGACCTCCTTGAGATGAGTAGTCTGGTTGGCTATAGTACCCAAGAGGCCCTCAGGACTATGGATGTTAAGTAGAAGTTAATTAGCTAATTGAGTAGTTGACAGAATTTCCATCGACTAATTGATCAGACAGTAAGAGGTGGGGCAGGCGCTGGCTATTTCTGCTGTGGCTCATCAGTTTAAATGTAATAGGAGCTGGGTGCGCATGCAGCCTAGCTCTTACTATTTTTAAACTGCAGAGATGCAGCGGGATTAGCCCCCAGGACTGGCATGAGCCAGGACTAAGCAGGGACTAAACTTTTCATTTGTCTCCCCCCAGCACCGGCTCCTGCTTCCCCCCTCCTCACCCTGCCCTCTGCTGCCTTTTTAATACAGAGGCAGCATGGGGGAGGAAGAAAGTAGTCAATTAGTGATTTGACTACCCGATAAGCCTGAATTTACCTGGTAGTCAGCTACTCAAGTAATCACTCAGGGTACGTCTACGCTGCATCCCTAGTTCGAACTAGGGATGCAAATGGAGACAACCGAAGTAGTTAATGAAGCGGGCATTTAAATATCCCGCGCTCCATTAACATGATCTCGCCGGCGTGCTAGTTCGAATCACGGCCGATTCAAACCAGGAAGCGTGCGCCGGGACGCGTTAGTTCGGACTAAAGCCCTTAGTCCGAACTAATGTTACTCCTCAAAAAATAGTAACATTAGTTCGGACTAAGGGTTTTAGTCCGAACTAACGCGTCCCGGCGCGCACTTCCTGGTTCGAATCGGCCGTGATTCGAACTAGCGCGCCGGCAAGATCATGTTAATGGAGCGCGGGATAGTTAAATCCCCGCTTCATTAATTACTTCGGTCATCTCCATTTGCATCCCTAGTTCGAACTAGGGATGCAGTGTAGACGTACCCTCACATCCCTACTCAGGACATCTATGGGTCATCAGTCAAGGAAAATAATCTTTGTTGGCTGAGGTTCTTAGAGGAGGCATGCACAAAAATACAGTCTGTCACACCCTAGCCTAGAGGTTCTTCCCCTCCCTTTTATCATAGGGATTGGGAGTTAAATTTTCAGCCACATCTAGTCTTTTTTTGACTTTTTTTTTTAATTTAAAAAGTCATATGGAGGGGGGAGACTGTTCCCCTTTGATATGGTGCTAACACCAATGTGTTACTGACATTCTTTCCTGTAAGGCAAATCTCCATTGATACAGATAGCAATAGTATTGCCTAAAATGGAATGTTCTAACAATGGAGTGTTGTCTGAGGCAGGGAATGTCATTGACAATCATAAAAAAGTAAGGCTGGAACAGACCTTGATAAGTCAAATCCAGACCCCTTCACTGGGACAGGACCAAGTAAACCTGACTGGACCATCCCTGACAGCTCAGCCTCCAGTGGTGGATTCCACATTGTCCCTTGAAAGCCTATACTGGAGCTTAACTATCCTTATAGTGAGGTAGCTATTCGAATAAAGATTCTAAGCCTTCCTTGCTGCATTTCATCTTACCTTCAGTGGTCATGGAGAATGACTGATCACAGTTCCCCTCATAACAACCTTTACATATTTAAAGACTGTTATTCCCAAGTTTAATCTTTACTCAGAGACGGGCTTTTTTGTTTTGTTTTGTTTTTTTGGCTCGACAAATTTTGCCTGGAATTGGTCAGGACCAGCTCTGCCTTTACTCATAGGTCAGGTTTCTCTACTTGTTACCATTTGCTTTGTTCTCCTCAGCTGTGTGACACCCAGAACTGGCCACTATTCCAGTACTACTCCAGTTCACTGCTGCTGAGCAGACCAGGACAATTACCTCTGTTGTGTTATATATAGCACTTTTGTTACTACACCTCCAAAATATTAGTCTTTTTTCACAGTTGCCTCACACTAATTCATATTCAGTTTGTTATTCACTATAATCCCCAGAGCCTTTATAGCAGCACTAACACTTAGCTAGTTATTCCCATTTTGTAGTTGTGCTTTTGATATTTTTCCTTCCCAAGTGGAGTACTTTGTATTCTTCTTCACTGAATTCCATCTTGTTGCATTTGGATGAATTCTCTAATTTGCAAGGTTGTTTTGAATTGTAATTCTCTCCTATTAAGTGCTTCTGTTCGTGTTGCACCAGGCATACTGGCACCCTGAGGTGGCTGGCCTATAAATGCCCCCTCATTATAAATTTTCTATTTGTAAAAGTACGATATATAATTTTGGGCATGTGCTAATTCCTGTAACAGTAAGCCCCCTAGTGGGCACAGAGGATAATTAGTGCCTATCTGTCTGTCTGCCTGTGCATAACATGGGAGACATTTAAGGCAAGACCTGTGCATGTCAGTAAGTCCTTGCCCTTCCTCTAAGATTCATTCTTAGAAATTATTGTTGCAATGGCCGCTCGTTGGGTGTGGCTCTATTTGTGATCCAGGCTAAATAAAGGGCTGTTGTTTAAAGTGCCTTGTTTCGCCTCTCTTTATTCCATTTGATCTTTAGCTAGGGTCAGAAATGTGATCACATAAAAATGACATCTCTGTACTCTGTTGAGCTGCTTCCTCTCTGTACTCAGAATCAATCTTCTATCTTTAGCGACAAAAATAACTTCTTACTCCTTTTAGCACTGCTGAGCCATTATTGCTATGGGAGGCTGGGATTTCTTTTTGACTCCTGCACTTCCACAGAATTGCTGATTTAAGTTCTGTTCCTACACTCTTTACACGCAAGGTGACTCCTCAATTACACATTAAACTGTTCTAGTAACACACCGTAGGTAGGCCGGTGAGATGGTTTATGAACCACAAACAGAGTTTGGCTTTCAGATCTCAGGTGAAGTCTTCAGGGCTGGTACTGTGAAGAAAAAAAACAGCATTTGAGACATGAAGTGAGCAAAGCTGATCTAGAAACAATGAAACCAGTTTTCATGGCATGCACAGAATTCCTGTTCCCCACAGATTTCTTTGCCTTTTGGCATAAAAATGACTTCAGATGAAGAAACAAAGGGAAATCCACAATGTCAGTCTTGTGCCCACACCACAGTACAGGAAGGTTGGTTTAGGCACCCAGAGCAGCTGGCAGAGATGTAAATCGCTGCTGAGATGGGGCAGAGTGAGCAGTCAGCACTGCTGGGATGAGCCAGAGTGAGCCCTGCCTCTCCACACTGTCCCTCTTGCTTGGTGTGGAGAGGCAGGGCTTTTGGGTGCTTCTGAGAAGGTAAGCATGGGGCAGAGCAGAATTTAACCACTTAATTAATTGTTCCCATTGCCTTTGTGAATTTCCCCAGAAGTATAAAACAAGTGTAAAAGTTTTAGGTGCCTTTACATTGCTAGAATGTGTAAAGGTCAGTTTGGTCTTATAAATGCTTATGGGTGCCTTAGGGTATGTCTACACTACCCTCCTAATTCGAACTAGGAGGGTAATGTAGGCATACCGCACTTGCAAATGAAGCCTGGGATTTGAATTTCCCGGGCTTCATTTGCATAAACCAGGCGCCGCCATTTTTAAATCCCGGCTAGTTCGAACCCCGTGCCGCGCGGCTACACGCGGCTCGGAGAAGGTAGTTCGGATTAGGAAGCCTAATCCGAACTAGCTACTCCGTGCCGCGTGTAGCCGCGCGGCACGGGGTTCGAACTAGCCGGGATTTAAAAATGGCGGTGCCCGGCTTATGCAAATGAAGCCCGGGAAATTCAAATCCCGGGCTTCATTTGCAAGTACGGTATGCCTACATTACCCCGCTAGTTCAAACTAGCGGGGTAGTGTAGACATACCCTGAGTGATTAGAACCAGTCTCAATTTTTTGACTGAAAAAAATGTCTAGCAAAATGTGCTCCATGAGCTGTTTGTTACTTACCTTTCTGGAGATGATCAGTAATGAGTTTGACTCCCCAGCTCACACTTGATATGATGAAGCACTAAGCATAAGGCTTCATATATTTGTTGATGCATAACTAGAAATAAAGGGTCATAACTGTCTACATTACTATTAGGCAAGATGGTCTGAGGATTTCTTCCAATGCTTCCCACTTCCATTCTCCATCCATTGCATTGGACTTTAAATAAATTACTGAAGTAATTTAAACTGGTGTGGTTACACTCCAAGATTTTGAAAAGTAAAATATGCAGAATTTTAAAATATTGTGTGCGGAATCTGTAATAATTTGCCACAAAATTCCCTCAGAAGTACCTGGAGCCCTAGTCATAGCACTACTGCACTACACCACAGTCTGCACTTTGCAAATTGCTAAAGCTATTGCAACCACCATGAGGCAGATTTGAACCTCAGACCTCTGGAGCTTAGTGTAGGATCTGTTACTGTTTGAGCGAAAAGCCAACCAGCTCTCAGCTCAGACTGTAGAGGTCTCTTGCTCTTATCTGTTGCTATAAGTCCGTGGTCACCAACCCATCGATTGCAATTGACTGGTCGATTGGCAGGGCTCAACCAGTTGATTGCGAGGCATTTGGGTCCCCCCATTTCCTCCCACCCTCAAGAAGTCCCCACTGATGCTACCTCCAGCAACAATGGAGGTAGAGCTAGCTTCCTGCAGGGTGGGGTGGGGCAGTCCTGCAGCTGCATGCCACTTTCAGTATTTCAGGAAGTGTGCAGGCTGCTCCCCCCCTCCCACAAACACCCACTGTGGTACCTGAAAGGCAAGGTCTGTGGCACGCCGTGGACTTCCTTCTGCTTGATGCCTTCCTGCGGGGGGAGGAAGGGGGAGAGGAGGGAGTAGGAGGAAGCATGTGCTGGGGACTTCCCCTGCTGCCTTCCTATCCAGGGGAAGGGTAGGAGTCCCGGGAGGAAGCATGCACTGGGGACTTCCTCTGATGCCTTCCTGCATGGGTGGGTGTGTGTGTGGTAGGAGTCCCAGGAAGAAGCTCATGCTGGGGATTCCCTGTCCCCTGCCCCAGCACCCATCAGCACCCTGTCTCCTGCCCCAGCACCCACCGGTACCCTGTCTCCTGCCCCAGCCACTTGTCCCCTGCCCCAGCACCCACCTGCACCTTGTCTTTTGCCCCAGAACCCTGTCTCCTGCCCCAGCACCCACCTGCACCCTGCCACCTGCCTCAGGACCCACTGGCACCCTGCCCCAGTATCCTGTCCCTACCCCAGCACCCACCATCACCCTGTCCCCACCAGCACCCCAGAGGTATCTTGGAAAAATGCTTCCATGTCCAGGGACACGTTTGTTCTTCCGCTTTTTTTAGTAGAAGAGCAAACATGCTCTTTCAGCAGCCCCCATATTTTTCGTTCCATGAGGAAAAGGGGCCTTCCAAAATAAGGGTTTTTTCCAACGTTTGGCCCAGTCTAGACAAGCCAAATGTTGGAAGAAATCTCTTCTGACAGAAGGATTGAAAAAAAGCGGCAGTGTAGCTATACTCTGAGAGTATATAAGGGCTGGGAATAGCAAGTGATGGAGAGGAAGGGAACAGAGAGGGTGGGGCCTCAACGAAGGGGTGGGGTCTTGGGGAAAGGATGGGGTAGATCTTTGGCTTGTCCTGACATTTAAAAAGTGATCTTGAGTGTAAAAAGGTTGGCGACCACTGCTATAAATGGCCGAAGTGTCACTACACGGGAAAGTGAACCACACTAGACTGTGTGTGGATTACACTATGATATGCTTTTTGGAGTACAAACATTCTTTTTTATTACTTTCACATTTAAGTGCCTGGGAGGGAGCCCTGGGAGTAGACTATCAATTGTAGATTTTACACATTTGCTTAGAATAAACAGCAACATGGCAACAATATTCAAGCAATGTCTTTGTGGTAGAGAAATTATCCAAAATGGAAAGTGTTAGCATATTTTGCGAAAAGAAAACTAATGCTAAATACTTCTAAACATGTGTAAACCTACAACTAATTTCTCTGAGCGAGCCCTATTTGTAAACTACCTAGTCCCATTCTTTACATTCTCTGGTTTTGAACTCAGTAATACATTCCATGTAATTCTATAAAAGCAATTCATATGGAAAAATTCTACACAACTTGGGTAAATGTTTTGTAGGTGCATATAAAACGTTTTTCCTCACTCTGCAAAGGCTCTTTCACAGGAGGATTTTTTGCCTTGTGTACCATTTCAATTCACTTCTCATATTAATAAATGACTCCTGGAGTTATTAAATACTTTTGCAAGATTTCTTATGACATCCGTTTTATTATTATTTGTCCAAATAATATAGTTCTTACTTTGGCAATTTCATTTGAAGTGTCAGTTGAATAATGTCTGGGAATCAGATTCAGGAGAGCTCTTACACAGTGTTTACTAAGCATGAGCTTAAGTCCTTTTGAAATCAATGGGATTTAAATGAGTTTATATGTTTGCATCAATCAGAGTCTAAGACTGGTCTAAATAAGGAAATTAGGTCGCCCAACACCATCATGTATGCGTGTGAAAATCCATACCCCTTGCTATGCAGTTGAACCAGCCTAACCCTCGGTGCAGACAGCATTAAGTCAATGAGAGAATTCTCCAACTGACCTACCTTGAAGCCTGGGAGTACCTATGCCGATTGGTATAGGCAGCATCCTCCCTTCAGAGAATTGTAAACAAGACCCAAGTTAAAACAAATATAAAAGTACCCCATATTATCTTTCACATATACTTTTTTTTATACTGACTGGGGCATGGAAAAGTCTGTTATCATGTAATTAAAAATTGTATGATAATGCACAAAGGAGCTGAATTAAATATGTACAGCTGGTTGTCAAGCTCTCCATGCTTTATAAAAATTGGCTTATGAATATGAATATGCATAGCTCAAAGATGCTTTATGCAAAACAGGTCATGTACATGTCCTTTTAAAAGTTATATTCTGCTGAATTTGTATATTCTATTTTTATACATATATCTTTCTTGTATGGGAAATTATAAATATTAACTGAGAACTTGTTTTATTAATCCAGGTATTCTACTAAAATCTATTAGTTGTACTTTAGAAACTTAATGCCTGGGTGATCAAATCAGTGACCAGTGAATGGTTTTGCTTTTCATGTAAGCCCAAATTGTGGTTGATCCTAAAAAGACATGTAGCTGGGCCATCTGATGCTGGAGCCCATTTTGAATCTGGTACTTTTTGAATCAGCTACCCAAGATGCCAGCTGAAAACATCTAAGGTTGAACAGGGGTAAGGACTGAGCCCACGCTAGGACACTGCCTACTTTGTGAAAGAGATAATTAGAATAACTGTTAGGGTAAGAATTTGCATGCAACAAGTTTCTTAGTGTATTTGGATTAGCTGGTGTGTATTGTTCATTTTGGCTTAGTAACTTGCTTTGATTTGTCTATTAACTAAAACCTTTTTTTTTTCCCTAGTAGATTTTGTTTGTCACAAGACTGCATAGGCAGGAGTCATGGGGCAGATGTATTTGGAACATCTCTCTTTCATCACATCTATCATGTTGGGATAAAACACTATAGAACCAGGCAACATTTTTACTTCATGTTGACTTCCAGTTCCCTGAAGATAAGGCACCACTGAAATGCCTTGTACAACATCAAGATATTTGTTTAAAAGCTGAAGAGAAGTGGAAACAAAAGAACTCAGGTAAGACTGTACTGTACTCATACTCAGACTAGCACTGAGTTGCATGAGTCTGTGCTCTAGCATGGGGAAGAAATCAGGGCTATAGCAAAGAAAACTCATTGCTATGACTATATTCAGGAAGTAGGAGCACTGTGTTAACTTCATTAACATTGATTTCCATAGCCAAGGAGTTTTAGATGTTCCTTGGGAATTAACAGACAATTCTGTGTAGTTTTCCTCATTTTAAATTTAGAATGGGCTTTGAAAGGGAATTTATGCCAACAGGCGTTTGAGCCCTTTAGAGAGATCTTAGAAACTGTTGAAACAGCATTCATCCTCCTTCTCTATCCACAGAGGCTATACAGTAGCAAGAGAGGGGAAGCGTCTTGTCTCATTAAAATCAGGATGTGCATGAGCTGCGGATTTTTGATCCAGATGTCCTTATATTTCCAGGGATTAGCCTATTGCAGAGCTAGGTGAAAGCTGCAAAACTTGGATCAAAACACTAAGGCTATGTCTACACTCGCGGCTTCTTGTGCGAGAAATATGCAAATGAGGCTAAGCATGGAATATCGCCGAGCCTCATTTGCATACCTAATGAGCTGCCATTTTTGCAGAAGAGGCTCTTGCACCAGAAGACGCTATCTACACTGCCCCTTCTTGCTCAAGAAAAACCCTCTTGCTCAGTGCCCTTATTCCTGAAAATAATTGGCATAGCGGCATTGTTTCTCGCACAAGAAGCCATGATTGTTGACATAGCCTCTGTGTTTGTGGGCTTTTGATTTGGAATTCTTATGAATGAAAAGGCACTCTGTGTATATACATTTGGCCATAAAAGATACTGGAATTCATCACAATGGTGATGAACCTAGTATAAATGACTAGTTACAGGAGAGTGTTCTGGATGCATGACGCAGGATATGCAGTGGGCTACACTTTACTCTGGGCTGCATGGTGCACAGCAGATCAACTTTAAGATGAAAGGGAAGTAAAAGATAAGTGAACAACAATTATTATTGTGGAAACAGGAACCTAATCACATTAGCAGAAGCTATCAGCAGCACCTCTAAAGCTGCTTCATTCTTTGAAATGTGTTCTAATGCTGCATAAATACAACAGATATATGCTGATCAGTAAAGAATCCAAGATGTATAATACTCTGCAGGCAGTGTAAATGTAATCCATACACCTAGTGGGTGTGGTTCACTGTCTCATATCGTGGCATTTAGACCACTTACAGTGTGAGATAAGAATGAGTGAGCTCTGCAGCCTAAGCTGAGAGCCAGTTTGCTCTATATCTCAAGTTGTAGAGGCTCCAGAGATCCCACGTTCAAATCTGTCCAGTGGTGGTTACATAAACACTGAAAGGTCTCTTGAGCCAATATCTTTGCTTGCCTATTACTAAAGCTCATTAGGTGATTCTACCATAGCCAAGAAATAAGAAAAGTTTAGAGTATTGAACACCATGTACTGCAGATAAAGGACCAAATTCTGCTCTTTTACACTAAGATAAATCTGAAACAACTCTATTAGGCTCAAGGAAGCTATTCTGGATTTACACAAGAGCAGAATCCAGCCCCATGTTTCCACTTGACACTCAGAAGGTTATCTCCACTAGCAAGCTATTGAACTGTTGCAGAAAATTTAATTTAATCCTAAATTATTTTGAAGGTATTCAGTGTGGATAAAGGTCAGAGTAGTCCTAACTTGCAGGGCTGCAGCACTGTCTGAGCCTCTATCTCTCTAGATGGATCCTGTGTTTTTTCTTATTAAAGAATTGTTTTACTGAAGAAGATACATTAGACAAAATAAAGCAGGAGCCTATGTGTGTGACAGCAAGCTACATCCTTCTTTTCCTGCATTCTTTTAGACTTTACATATTGTTTAAAACATTGTTGTGTTTTAGGATATTGTACAGCTTTTTGTCTGTCTTCATCTCCCCCACTTTCATTATTTATACTTTTTTGCTAAGATGCAGCTGCTAAATGTGCAGTGGAGTGCACCAAATCTTATTCCCGAATCCTGACAGACAAAAGGTGGGGCATGAGTACCTATAGTGACACACACACACACCTTTCTCGGCTAGATTAAAATCACTTTACTATGGAGCTATGTTGAGTCACACCAGCAGGAGATGTGTCTGTCCAATTTTGATTTTAGTTTAGATCAAATTGTCATATCGCATAAATAAAACATCTCTCATTGAATAGTCTTTCCACTGATGTACTGCACTGATGTCTAATAAACCATCTTGTTAGTCTTTAAAGTGCTACATAGTCCTGCTTTTTGTTTCAGCTACACGGCTACATATCTATTACTATTCTAAGTAGTGTTACGCTGACTTATTTCCTTAATACTGTAGTGGAATTAGAATGTTGTTAGCAATGTTTCAGAGTATAGAAGATGTAGTTTTTCTATCGATGGGAACTTGTTTTTGTGTTATAGTTGTTTCTGGTACTTCACTGTTATGCATCGGAGTATAAATTGGACAGAAAACACATGTAAAGGATGTAAGTGAGATTATAATACAACTGTGCTGGCAGCCTGATTTAAAGCCCATTGTAGTCAATGGAAAGACTCCCATCAACTTCAATAGGTTTTTGAGTTGATGCAGGTTTGGCAGTCCCTGCCCAAGTAAAGGCAGATCAACTTACCTGCCAACGAGCAGAAATAGGTGGGTAGCAGGAAAAGCGCTCTGAGGAGAGGTGGCCTGGTTTATCTTACATGCTTGCTAGTTGCATTTCCTACTTTACTTTTATCTCTTTTGTTCCTCAGCAAGCAAGTTACACTTAGGGTGTGTCTACTCTGAGATCACACTGTATAATTGCAGCTGATGTGGAGCTCCCTGAGTCAGGTTGGGCCACAGAGATCACATTGAGAGTGTCACGTGATGGGCTGACCATACCATTCAGCCTGCCTGCCTGCTGTCTGGGGCACCCCACCACACTGTCCTGCTGGGCTAGAACCTCTGGTCTCCCCCAGCAAAGGGACAGATTTGGTATCACAGCTCACAGCAGAGTGACACAGATACAAAGGTCAGCTCAGCTCTGGGAATGCTCAGTCTCATGCACTTGACATACATCCAGGTGCATAGTCCCAATGGGACCAGAACCCCTGCATAAAAGTTGTTCACTCCATTTAATAATGAAAGAGATATAGGCACAGATGCTGTGTCCCCCCCCTCTTCCCAGTAACAATTATTTACACTGGGTTTAATGATAAACAAAACTGATTGTATTAAGTATACAAAGTAGGATTTAAGTGGTCGCAAGAGGAGACTGAGGGTACGTCTAGACTACAGGCTTTTGTCGACAGAAGTTTTGTCGACAGATACTGTTGACAAAGCACGTCTTGACTACATCCAGTTCTGTCGACAAAGCAAGCCACTTTGTCAACGTGACAGTGTAGACGCAAAGGACAGTGTAGATGCAATAACGCCTTCTGTCGACAGAGCTCTGTCGACAAAAGGCGTTATTCCTTGCAGAATGAGGTTTACAGCCATCGACAAAACTGCTGAGTTCTATTGATGTTATGTTGACAGAACTCAACGGCAGTGTAGATGCAGGTATAGTTTTGTCGACAAAAGTTCACTTTTGTCGACAGAACCCTGTAGTCTAGACACACCCTGAAAGACCAAAGTAAGTTACTAAGTAAAATAAAACAAAATACACCAGTTAAGCTTAATACTCTGGCGAACTTGTTACATTAAATTTCTTACCCAAACATAAGCTGGGAAGCCTCCAGACTTGGGCCTGTATCTTCCCCCTGTTCAGTCTTAGATGTTTCCAGCAGTCATCTGGGTAGTAAGCAGGGAGTGCCTTGGTGTTTGGCAACTGCCCCCTGTTATATGGGTTCTTGTCTATAAATGGTTCTTTCCCAAGGTTGGACTCCTTTGTGTTCAGTTTTAACCCTTTCACAATTCCATGAAAAAGCATCACAGCCAAAATGGGTGCCAGCATTAGGTGACCTGACCACATGTCTTGGCAGGACCAAACATAGTCCAGGCTTACAGGAAAAGCAAGATTATTCACAGCTCATCATTATGAGTACCAGACCATTAAATTGCTTGAGTATAACTAATTGTTTTCATTAGCACATCTAGATATATAAACAGGTTTATACTTATATTTGTAACTTCAAATACAGGAATGACACATGCACACAAACAGAATATGCACATTGAGCAGAATACAAGCTTTTCAATGACCGGTCACATGCCACCTTTTGCATAAATCATATTTGAGATAGGCATATTCATATTCAAAAATATATTTCCATAAAAATGGGGTGGTGCAATGTCACAATACCCAAGATAGCTTTAATCAAATTAGTCCTCGTCCTGGAACAGTGAAGTTGTAGTACAGTACAAGTAATTACCCAGATATCCAGGTGGGTTTGGATAGGCCTCACTAGTATGTGCTGCTCCAAATCCTGAGCTGTCTCAATTTAACCTCATTTGAGTGTATCTACACAAGCTGCAATTATTGTCTCTGGGTACAGTGTAGTACCCTTATACTTATACCAGAGGGGCTTCATACTACTGAGCCACTGCTCATATTGTGTATGCCCTTAGACACAATTTTTTTTGGGGGGGAGGAGCTTCTCCCAGCTAATGTGAAAGGGAGCATAAGATAGTAAATGTTTAGCATTCAACAAAATTACTGAATGTGTCTCTTTAGAAACTAAAGCAATATATTGTGTTAGCAATCAATCAGCAGCTCTAGAAGACATTTTAGGCAAGATTATTAACAACTAGCCAATTAGCCCATCATAAGACAGGATTTTCAGGTCTCTCCTCCATGTCAGTCTTCTCTTCTGAGCCTCCGGTCTCTCTCTTCCTCCTACTGCCTCCTCCCCTCTCTCTCAGCTCTCCTCCACCTTCTGCCTCTCTCGCCGTCTCTTCTCCCCCTCTTGCCTCTCACTCTCTTTCTCTTCTCCTTCTCCTTCTCCCTCTCACTCTCTCTCCACTCTCCTCTGTCTCCATCGGGGATGCACGCTCATTCAGGCCCTGCCCCCTGGGCATATGTAACCCTCTTACCGCCTTCGCCTCCCCCCATGGCGCTCAGCTGACTTCTGCGCTGCTCAGGAGCAAGCGGCACAAACGGCCTCTCTCTCTCTCTCTCTCTTCTCCTCCTCCTCCTGCCTCACCCTCTCTCTAGCTCTCGTCCGCCTCTTGCCTCTCTCTCCGTCTCTCTCTCTTTCTCTTCTCCCCCTCCCACCTCTCACTCTGTGTTTCTTTTCTCCTCCCCCTGCTGCGTCTCTCACTCTCCCTTTCACTGACCTCCTCTGCCTCTTCACCTCCTCCATTCTCCTCTCTGTCTCCTCCGCGTCCTCTGTGTCTGCTCCGCTTTCCTCCTTTTGAATCCGGCGCCCTTTCCTGACATCAGAGACGCATGCTCGTCCAGGCCCCACCCCCAGGCTGTTCCCTCTGGGCGGTGCTGTTGCCTCCCACCATGGTGCTCGGCTGACTTCTGCGCCACTCAGGAGCAAGCAGCACAAGCGGCCATTTGAGGAACGCGCTCCCCATGCAGCACTCCCCTGCATGGGGAGCACGGACCAGAAACGGCTGCTTGCACTGCGCCGCGGCCCAGCTGAGCGATGCAGAAGTCAGCCGAGCACCATGGCAGAAGGCAACAGCACTGCCCAGAGGAAACAGCCAGCGTTTCAGCATTACAGAGTCACAGACATTGGGCTGCTATATATATGATAAGCTTTAAAATCATTTTAAAATCAATCAGGTTTACTATGGATATGAGTATAATCTCTTTGATCATATTAAAATGACAAAAGAGGAATTCTGAAACAGTTTAACTCAATATGATGTATTCAGTTGTCACAGATTGTTCTAAAATGTTTCTGCAATATTAAATTCAATATGAGCTCTAGAACCACCCTCCACTATATCTTGTGTGCCAGAGCTATTGTAATTCAGTAAAAAAAACTATTTTCAAGTAACATCTAGGCTCTGACTTCTATTTAGGAGGACAGGTAATCCCAAATTAAGAATGAAAATCTGAGCATGTGAGAGCATATCAGCTCCAGCAGACAGGCGTGCTGTAATGGAGCTGCAGTAGGTGTTTGATTCACCCTGACAGCGCACACACTGTTAACCTTGTCTGAAGTCCAAGTATGGGTTGAGAATCAAGTGTATTGCATTGGAACTCTTTGTACCCACAACCTAGCTGGCAAAACTTGTTGTGAATTTTTGGCCTATCCAAGAGCATTGTGAGGCTACCATTGACAGTGAATTGTTTTTCCTGGAGAATGTCACCCCGAGCTAGTCATGTGATTTTTTCCCCATTAGTTCCACTTCAGGTGCCAGTGGACAAATCAGTTGAAATAAGGAAATTGGAAGCATTATTCCCATGACCCTACTTTCATGCTGTCTAGCTGGTGTAGCAGCAGATTGCACGGTTCTATTAAATAAGAGCTTTCAGTAGCTGCCGGCAGGCATCAGTTACACTGTTTTCAGATTTTCAAACTTTGCTTTACATCCAATAGGGCTGGAAACACTACTTTTTACATGAACTCAGATTCTGATTTCATTATATGAATTCAGGTTCTTGGCCTACATTTCCGTGGTTTTAATGAAACTACAGTTAATCTGATCCTGGCCTAGGCATAAGGGGTGTATGACTGTCTCATGAAAGTTTCAATATTTTCACCATGTATGGAAAAATAAATAAACTGATCTCATACCATGTTTGTGCATCCTTGTCCCTTTGGCAGTGTGAGCTTGTGGTGGCAGTGTTTATGCTTCTAAATGTTTGTAAACTGGTTATTTTATTTGCTCTGACCTGAGCTGTGTGGGAGGGGGGGGAGTAGGGTGATGGAGTTGCCTAGCTCACTTTTCAAGGTATGCAAGAGGGCAGATAGATTTTACCAAGGAGTGGATGGGTGCTGAATATTCCTGTTTAACATACTGGATGGTTAAGGTGCTGAGCTTGCGCACTTCTGTCCTAAGAAGGGCCACAACTGGATTATCCAAGGAGATGTCACAGCAACCAATGCTGGGACTATCCTAGAAGGAGCCTAACTGGCTAGACCAATGCAGACAGGGCCAAAGGAGAAATCCATACTAGATCAGAATGGTGACTATGGCTATGGGGAAAGTGGGGATGGGAATGTGTTATGTAGAGTGAAGCCTACATCAGAGCTTGAGGCCTGCTTTGATGTCCCACCCTAACTAATGGCTGTATGTTTCAAAAGGGGCTCACTGAGCTATAGAGTGGAGCTATAAATGTTGGGCTGTTTCTTATGTTGGTCTGTTTTTAACAAAATCTGATTTACTTCACGTCATTCTGAACAAGGTTTTAAAAATAGGTGCTTGCAGTTTGGAGGCCTGATTTATGCACTTACATAAGTGGCATGGTTGTCAAAAATGCTGAGCACCCAGTGGCTCCTACGATATTTTACTTACAACTTGTGAAAATAGCAGATAGTGAATTAGGCTGGGTAAGTGTAGCCAGACAGGAACCCCCCTGTAACATCCATCTTTGCTTGCCTGTAAGCATGCAGGGCACACAGAGCAGTAAAACAGCATAGTCTTTGAAAGCCTTGAACAGAAGGCCCGGATATGCTAGCTGCTGTGACCCTGGATGGCTGTTAACAGAGATACGCCAATTGCTGACCAAGAGGCTGCCGAGGAGTGCCCTTGACTAAAACCTATATTGATACGAACACACACTGTCCGAGGGGAGGAATCTCCCGCCCAGAAAAAAAATGTCCAGTACTCACAATTTAGGAATCTCTCTCTTGCAAGTGTAAATTAAGTTCACAACTCCCTTGTGAGAACTGGCGTCACAAAGATGGACCAACACAATTTGGCATCTTAGATAAGAAAGAGGATACGGGCCCCTATGGGTACAAAGATGGGTCCAGCAGCACACTTACTCTGAGCGTCAATCTACCATCTATCTGCTGGTCGGGTTAGGTGTTTGACCTCCCGAGGTTCCACAGAGACGCCCACCTTGTATTAGTCTTTCCTAGGAATTGAGGGACCAGCCCTGGCCTGATACACTGGAGTCAAGAGGCACAGAAGGGGGTAAAAATTGTACCTGGATGTGTCCTTTGTCTTAAGTGTACACATAGACTTAGAGCTCTTTAAAGATTAAGCTGTCACTTGGTATCATTATTTCTATTTTCTATCTTTATTTTCTTTGTAACCATTTTTAAGATCTATATTTGCTAGCAGTTAAGAAATAGAGCAATAGCCACTGTAACCATATGATTTATAAGCTTCTTTAATAAACCTGTAACTATGTAAGCTTTAACCTGACTCCTTCAGTTGCTGTAACAGAACCAAGCACAATTTAAAAAAAATTTCAGCCGGTCATAAGGGACAGATATAGGGAGGGCTTGGGCATTTGGATCATGTCACTTCCAGAGGACAGATCCATAGGGGCATCTCTCAGTCTTCCCTAGACCGCCCGCTACGAAGGGATCCTGTATCCTAGCAGTTAAAATCTGAGATGTAATAAACTCTTCCTATAAACTCTGGGGCGTTTGTCAACCTGTTGGCTGCCCTCTGCGAAGACAAAGACACGGATGTTAAACTCCTCGGGGCACCCGTCAGTCTCTCCTAGACTACCCACTGCGATGGGGCCTTGTGTCCCAGCAGTTGAAGACTCGGGTGTAACACATACACACACACACTGCCCTGACCATCGGCTGACAAGGGTCAATAAGAAAACTCCAGGAATTCCTAGGTATCCCATCATGGGCAAAAAGAGAGAAGACTGACCCAATGGTTAAATCCACCCCCGATGAAAGAGAAACTGACATGAGACACAGAGGTGTCCTGGGGTAAAGACGAGAGACAGAGATGTGGTGACCAGGGCCCTAACCTCTTAACAGCTAGGTGATGCTACCAGCAGATGCTGTGCATCACAGTCATAATCCCAAACTGTCCTCTTGTGCTGCACACACGGGTACCTCAATAGCCAAAGGTTCATAGCCATTGTCTTTAGCAAATCTAGGTCATTCAAGTGACTACCTACCCTAGTGCACACAAGGATCTGTGATTTACTGGACAATGGAAAAGTTGACCTGTTTATTTTGAAGCCATTTTGGTATTGTATAAAATATATGACTGTAGGATGGTAGGCCTCCCAGAGGGGTTCCTCCACCTCTGGGTCAGTGGGCGGCCCGTCCAACCCACTACTCGGGTAACTAGTCCCACTCCCGGCCTTACTCCAGGTCGGGGCAAGAGGCAATCAGTTCGAGTGCCCGGCCTTACTTCAGGTCTGGGTCACCAGGAAGAAGTCCTGTATAGTCCCAAGGCCCTGCCATGGGCCAGCTACAAAGGCAGACAGTACCTGAGCCCTGGTCCTGGAGCAGGGCGGGGCAGCAAACACAGTAAATGAGGCCTAAGCCTGGTTCCGGCTGGGCAACAATCACTCTGACCCAGGGTCTGGCCGCCACCCATGTGAATCAGGGTGTGGCCGCAAACACACAGGTTTTGGGAGCTTATTGTTCAGGAAGGGTGCAGATGGGTCACCTGTGGCAATGGCGAAGGGGGAGACTGCCACCCCGTGGGTAGGTGGCAAGGGGGCGCAGGTCCACCCACTCCACTGCACCCCAGCCCAGGGCCCTTTGAGCAGCAAGGCAGGCTGCTACGGGCTCAGTGGAGCATCCAGCCCGAAACGCGCCGGCCTTGGGGCTTTTAACAGCCCACTAACCCCTGTGCCACTTCCGTTCTGCCCCCCTCAGCCAGTACCTGGGTGTCAGGCGGCATAGGTAGGGGGTCCAGGAGGGTCTTGTCCGACTGGGGTGGTCTGGCCCAGTCCGCCGCAGCTTGCCGGTCAGGGGGGCTCAGCTGGGCTCCTGGTGCAGGCTCCTGGTGTCAGGCAGCTGGGTCAGGCCTCAGGGTTAGGCGCCGGGGGAGTCCCGGGCTGCATCTCCGGTCTAGGTGGCATGATCCGCTTCTCCCAGTTCCAGGGCAGGGGCTGGAGCACAGAATCGGTCTGGCCCTTTGAGTCCTCGGCCTCATCAGGGAAGGTAGGCTGGCCAGGCCGGGCTTCAGCCTTCCGGGCAGAGAGCCTGCCTCGGGGCCCAGGAGGGTAGAAGGCCCTGGCTAGGCCTCAGTCCCCACTTCCCACACTGGGAGCCCAGGGGATGCCTCTAGTCTCTCAGCAGGCTCCGCTCTGACTGAGGCTGCTGTCTGGGCTTTTATAGTTCTGGACCTGCCCCGTGGCTTCCGGTCAGGTAGATGGGCGGGGTCAGCCTTAGCCCAATATGGAGGCCGGAGGGGTTCCTCCTCCTCTGGATCAATGGGTGGCCAGTGACACTAGTTTGTTGCAGAGAAATCTGGTACAATTTTGGAAAAAGAAAAGAGATATAGGGGTCAAAACCTGGTCCCTGACCCAGTGCAGTGTAGACTGGCCTGTTTCGTGAGATTCCATGGTGGCTGTGTCTTTGTGAAGAGAGAGATAAGTAGGAAAGGGAGGAACTGAACTCTTCCTTTCTACTCCAAAGAGCTGTAGCAGTTTTACTGCATGGCTACTACTACAGCTTCAGTATCCTGCTGCCCTCTGCGCCGCTTTACATTCTGTGGGCCCTGGTTTACACTAGGGAGTTAATAACTCCCCTTATTTCAAAATAAGAAGCGGGATGCTTATTTTGAAATCTGTACACCTGCTTTCTTTTGGGAGTAAGCTTATATCAAAATAGTTATTTCAGGAGTTATCATTTCAAATTTAGTTATTTCAAAATAATTTCCTAGTGTAGACATGCCCTGGGACAGTTTGGACAGTGAATCCGCCTAGTACAGTGATGGGCAACCAAGACTAGTAAGTGAGCTGCATGAGTGGCTGGTCCACCATCATCTCAGCTGATTTGCAGCATTCCAGCTCTGAGAGCAGGGATGGAGCATGAATCATTGGATTCACGGTGCTCTGAAAATGGTGGGAAGGAGGGAGAGGAGAAGGACGTGTGGGGTCCAGTGCCCCAGTGTGCAAGAGGCGCATGGGAGAGAGGGGCAGACAGGAGGTGCGCAGGCTGCAGGTGGAACCCCAATGGGCTGCATGAGGCCTGTGGAACACAGGTTGCCCACCACTGACCTAGTAACTGTACCACTGAAAGCACAGCCTGCACCCCTATATGTTGGGTAGGGGCAACTTTTCCAGAACACAGTTCAGTGGCGTGCAGGGGATGAGGAGTGCTTGCACAGCCCACTGCGCTTTGTGCACTGATTCCATTCCAAAAGCCCCGGTACCACTTCATACTGCACCATAGCCACTCCAGAAGCATAGATACAAATTACATGACGCTAGAGCCACTGACAATCCTTGTTTGTATTCTGCTGTTCTCAAACACGGAAGTAATAACCTTTTCCTTCTGTCCTCAAGCCCAGTTGCATTTATCTGAGTCATGTTCAAGTGCTACTTTTCTACTTCAATATGTTCTTCATTCTCCCTCTGCCCCCCCCCCTCCAATTTAAACCCTCACACTTTTATTACATCCTTCTTGCCCTAATGTTGGGGCTCAGGGTAAAAAATAGTCATTTCTGTTCCTCTGTGTCATTAACTGTTGTTTCCATCCTCATTGTGGTCCTGAGAGTGACACTTCTGCCTGCCCTGATAAAGGTTCTCCTTAAAGTTCTTGTGGGTGTCCTTGTTTCCTCACTCCAATTGGTTACCACTTGACAGCTTCAGGTAGGAGTCTGTGTACTGGCACCTGACATTTCCAGTGCTCCCTTCTGAGTCTAGAAATGAGCTGCAGCTGCTGGCTCGTGACTTTTGGATGCCTTCAGTGGTGATACTTTCTTCATCCCATGCACAGAAGGTTTTGTGAGCACCTATTTTCAGAGGCATTGAGTTTTCTGTTGAACATTTTAGTAGATCTCCAGCCCTCACAACCCTATGTTAGCACTGAGAACATTGGATGCAATGTGTCATTATCTATTGAACTGACATATGTAAGCTTACTTACTTTGAAGTTTTCAAAATGCACCCATTGAAGCCACTCTGAGCCCGTGAATCAGAGAACTGTGGGACTGGAGGGGACCTTGACAGGTCTTTTAGTCTAGTTTCCTGCACTCAAGGGAGTACTAAGTATTATTGAAACCAGCATTTTTGAGACTGGGGGTCCCAACCTAAAAGGGTACTGCGGTGTGTGTGTGTGTGTGTGTGTGTGTGTGTAATATTGCCAGGGGTCTAGGAGAGGGGGAGGATATAGCAGCTGCAGCTCTCAGGTCACCTATTTTTAAAAGCATATACAGTGATTTGCTATCACTTTTTGAGAGGGGTCTGTCAGAACCTGAAATATTTTCAAAGGGGCCTAAAAAAAAAAGTCTGAAACCTCCTGATTTACATCACCCCTGGCAGGTGTTTGTCCAATGTGCTCTTAATAATCACATATGATGGAGACTCCCTAGACCACTTTTTCCAGGGCTTAATAATGTGATTATTTTAAAAAATACACTCTTTATTGATCAATATCTGTCTCTGATACATGATTTAAAATAAATCTAAGCACAAGTGATACACAGAAAGATCTGAACTGCTAGCTTGTTTTTCAGAACATACTCTGTTTGCACTCCATTGCTATATTTGTTTGCAAACATTTTGCAATCACCAATCTGTTGATAGTGTGAATTTTTCTGTCCAAGTACAGAAATTTTGATTATGCAATAGAAAAAAATGACTAAGGGGCTTTTTCTAATATAAAATATAATTTGGAGGATAGATTATGCCTTACTTTTTCTGGAAAAACACTTGAAGGCAGTACCTATGCCCTACCCCATAGTGATGATCGGGGTATCAGTACATTAAAGACTGTGCTCAGACAATATAGTGATGGGGGACTGTATACATACCTTAGATTTTAAAAGGCCCAAAGTTGGCTGTGGTTAAAAGAAATGCCCTTAGTGGATTGGGTTTAACTCTCTGGTTAAATAGTGCATGTTATTATATTTGCATCAGCAATATGCAGAAGTTTCCATACAAACAGCATTGAAATGCAGTTTGGGAACCCTTGCAATTACTTGAGCATGTGGCTGTGCTTTCTAAAGCACATGCCACGCTATTGGGTTTACCAAGATAATCCAGAGAAATCATTGCCCGAGCCCCAGGCAGCACTAAAAAGCCTCAACCCTTTCACCTGAGACCCAGCCCCTGCGTTGCCCAGTGGCCCAGCAATTCTGGTTTGATCTGGTTCCTAATCAGTGTTATATGTGGGTTTTGGAATTATTCATTACAGGATTCTTGAAATATGTCACGATCTTTGCAGCAGATCATATATTGCTAGGCATCAAACACATAACTAGCCTCACAAGAGAGGATTTCTCCTAAAAATAGTATAAATGTTAACATATTTTTAACTTAATACTCACTGACAAGTTTGTCAATTTGTCTTAAGGTGTTGATAATTATCTTCCGTGTCTGGTTTATGAACAAAAAACTCTGATGATAATTTATGTTTTATGATAATCAGTTAATTGTTATCAAGTATAATTGCTTTGTTCTGTAAAGAACATAACAGGGTCTTTTTACAATAGATGGTTGGGTAATTCCATTAATAAGAAATGTGTGGCCAATAACAATTTGCCAAAAATCATAGAGTGCCCCCCAATTATTATTGTCCACCAATCTGGCTTCCCCTTCATATCACTGTCTAGATCATATAAATCCTCCAGATTCAATAAAATAATATTAGTACCACTAAAATATTAATTGATGTTGAGCGCTGCAGTTCTTAGCTTAGAAGGTGGGAATTCAAATACTATTTTGGAATTTTAGGGGGAGAGGAACCTATCTTTCCCCTCCTCTCCTACTCCTCCAGATTTACAAGTAACAGAAGCCCTCTATACTTGGATATCTTCCCTCCCTGTGAGCCAGAAATGAGGCTCAGACAACTTCACACCCCTATTTTCTCTCCTCACTCTTATACAGACTCCTTTGCTGTTATGAGGATTTGAGCTGGAGAATGGATGAGGACTTGGTAGCCTATGAGGAAGCATGGGAATCCAGAATGGAGAGACATATAGCATCCCACTTCTAGTTGCACAGAGCGTACAACTTTACAGGAAACTTCACTCTCCCTTTGTAGTGCCCTTGAGCTCCAGGAAGGCTTTTATATTCACTGCCTTTGAGGCACCCACTAGGGCACTGTTTCTTAAACTTTTTAAGACCGAGAAACACCAAACAATATTTTTTTTTATGGGGAACACATTGTTGAGAAAAAAAAGGAAGCTTGCCCCTTTTAAGGATGGCCATTTGAACTCTGTTCTCTCTGAACCAAAATTAGGGACACATTACCTACACCCCTGAGTTTGGCCCCCACCGAACCCTCTCTCCTCTGGTGCTGGTCTCTCTCCTGCAAGGGTCTGCCCTTCTGCTTCACCCCCAAATCCCCTGGTACCTGCACCTTCCCTTACCCTTGCACCCTTTTGGTGCTTCCTCCTTCCCTCACTGCCCCTGACCCCTTGCCCTTCACTGTAAGAGACCATGTAGACTCAGGTTTTTGTTTTGAGAGATAATACAGCAAATTCCACAGGAAAGATAATACAAAGTAAGGACTTTGCTGAGAGGGCATCACAAAGGAACAGAGATCAAGCAAGGACATCGGCAGACCTGAATGAACTCTGGTGAGTTCAGGGGAACAAGGCAAACTCATCTCTTAGGACAGGCAACAGACCTTCAAAGAGCCACTGTGGCTACTCCTAGATCCAAATGGTGAGTAGATTGGATGGGCATGTGAAGTGATGTGCTTAAGAAAATATTGTCTGCAGGGCATACTCATCACTAGGAGGAACATTTCTAGTCCTAAGTCACTAATCATAGAATCATAGAATAATAGGACTGGAAGGGACCTCGAGAGGTCATCGAGTCCAGCCCCCCGCCCTCAAGGCAGGACCAAGCTCCATCTACACCATCCCTGACAGATGTCTATCTAACCTGTTCTTAAATATCTCCAGAGAGGGAGATTCCACCACCTCCCTTGGCAATTTATTCCAATATTTGACCACCCTGACAGTTAGGAATTTTTTCCTAATGTCCAATCTAAACCTCCCCTGCTGCACTTTAAGCCTATTGCTCCTTGTCCTGTCCTCAGAAACCAAGAGGAACAAATTTTCTCCTTCCTCCTTGTGACACCCTTTTAGATATTTGAAAACCGCTATCATGTCCCCCCTTAATCTTCTTTTTTCCAAACTAAACAAGCCCAGTTCATGAAGCCTGGCTTCATAGGTCATGTTCTCTAGACCTTTAATCATTCTTGTCGCTCTTCTCTGTACCCTTTCCAATTTCTCCACATCTTTCTTGAAATGTGGCGCCCAGAACTGGACACAGTACTCCAGCTTAGGCCTAACTAGTGCAGAGTAGAGCGGCAGAATGACTTCACGAGTTTTTCTTACAACACACCTGTTGATACAACCTAGAATCATATTTGCTTTTTTGGCAACAGCATCACACTGTTGACTCATATTCAACTTGTGGTCCACTATGACCCCTAGATCCCTTTCTGCCATGCTCCTTCCTAGACAGTCGCTTCCCATCTTGTATGTATGGAACTGATTGTTCCTTCCTAAGTGGAGCACTTTGCATTTCTCTTTATTAAACCTCATCCTGTTTACCTCTGACCATTTCTCTAACTTGCTAAGGTCATTTTGAATTATGTCCCTATCCTCCAAAGAAGTCGCAACCCCACCCAGTTTGGTATCATCCGCAAACTTAATAAGCGTACTCTCTATCCCAATATCTACATCATTGATGAAGATATTGAACAGTACGGGTCCCAAAACAGACCCTTGAGGAACTCCACTTGTTATCCCTTTCCAGCAGGATTTAGAACCGTTAACAACAACTCTCTGACTACGGTTATCCAGCCAATTATGCACCCACCTTATCGTGGCCCTATCTAAGTTATATTTGCCTAGTTTATCAATAAGAATATCATGCGAGACCGTATCAAATGCCTTACTAAAGTCTAGGTATATGATATCCACCGCTTCTCCCTTATCCACAAGGCTCGTTATCTTATCAAAGAAAGCTATCAGATTAGTTTGGCATGACTTGTTCTTCACAAACCCATGCTGGCTATTCCCTATCACTTTATTACCTTCCAAGTGTTTGCATATGATTTCCTTAAATACCTGCTCCATTATCTTCCCTGGGACAGACGTTAAACTGACCGGTCTATAGTTTCCTGGGTTGTTCTTATTCCCCTTTTTATAGATGGGCACAATATTTGCCCTTTTCCAGTCTTCTGGAATCTCCCCTGTCTGCCATGATTTTTCAAAGATCATAGCTAAAGGCTCAGATACCTCCTCTATCAGCTCCTTGAGTATCCTGGGATGCATTTCATCAGGACCTGGTGACTTGCTGACATCTAACTTTCCTAAGTGACTTTTAACTTGTTCTTTGTGAATCCTATCTTCTAAACCTACCCTCTCTCTGCTTGTATTCACTACGTTAGGCACACCTCCAGACTTCTCGGTGAAGACCGAAACAAAGAAGTCATTGAGCATCTCCGCCATTTCCAAGTTTCCTGTTACTGCTTCTCCCTCCTCACTAAGCAGTGGGCCTACCCTGTCCTTGGTCTTCCTCTTGCTTTTAATGTATTTATAAAAAGTCTTCTTGTTTCCCTTTATGCCTGTAGCTAGTTTGATCTCATTTTGTGCCTTTGCCTTTCTAATCTTGCCCCTGCATTCCCGTGTTGCTTGCCTATATTCATCCTTTGTTAGTTGTCCTAGTTTCCATTTTTTATATGACTCCTTTTTTATTTTGAGATTGTGCAAGATCTCCTTGTTAAGCCAAGCTGGTCTTTTGCCATATTTTCTATCTTTCCTACACAGCGGAATTGTTTGCTTTTGGGCCCTTAACAACATCCCTTTGAAATACTTCCAACTCTCCTCAGTTGTTTTTCCCTTCAGTCTTGCTTCCCATGGGACCTTACCTACAAGTTCTCTGAGCTTATCAAAATCTGCCTTCCTGAAATCCATTACCTCAATTGTGCTGGTCTCCCTTCTACCTTTCCTTAAGATCATGAACTCTATTATTTCGTGATCACTGTCCCCTATACTGTCTTCCACTTTCAAGTTCTCAACTAGTTCCTCCCTATTTGTTAAAACCAAATCCAGAACAGCTTCTCCTCTGGTAGCTTTTTCAACCTTCTGAAACAGAAAGTTGTCTCCAATGCAGTCCAGAAACTTATTGGATAGCCTGTGCCTCGCTGTGTTAGGTTCCCAACAAATGTCTGGATAGTTGAAGTCCCCCATCACCACCAAATCTTGGGCTTTGGATAGTTTTGTTAATTGTTTAAAAAAGGCCTCATCCACCTCTTCCACCTGGCTAGGTGGCCTGTAGTAGACTCCTAGCATGATATCACCCTCGTTTTTTACCCCTTTTAGCTTAACCCAGAGACTCTCTACACAGCTATCTCCTACATTCATCTCCACTTCAGTCCAAGTGTGTACATTTTTAATATACAAGGCAACCCCTCCTCCCTTTTTTCCCTGTCTGTCCTTCCTGAGCAAGCCGTACCCTTCCATACCAACATTCCAATCATGCGTCCCATCCCACCAGGTTTCTGTAATACCAATGATATCATAGTTGTATTTATTGGTTAGCAATTCCAGTTCTTCCTGCTTATTACCCATACTTCTCGCATTTGTATATAGGCATCTAAGGGATGGTATTTCATTTTTAACTGCATATCTATTCCATTGCTGTTTCCCCAAGTTTGATTGTGTTCCCTTTTCCCTAATAGAGATTTTCCTCTTTGTACACTGTCTTAGAATGTTGCAAGTGGGGGAGTTCTGACTGTTCTGAGTACTCCAGAATCTAAATTTGGGTTTGGGGGTGGGAAGGGGTTCAAGATGGTTTTGTTACTTGTCAAGAGGGATCCTAGATATAGCCCTTATTACTACTGATAGCACCTGGCAAAAGGGTAATGCTGCCTTAAATGAAGAGAATTGGGCCCCGTGATTATTAAATCTGGCACATCTATATGCCATTATCTATTTCCCATTGGGACTCTACTTAAAAAACATATAGAGGGTATTCAGCTGCTAGGGGAAAGCAGCAAAAATCCATTTTCTTGTGAAATGCTGTTCAGATCTATCCTTACTATAAAGTCTCTCAAAATACTAAAGCTCACCTCCCCAAACATTTTTAACCCTGGAAAAGGTCAGGAAAATGAACACACTTTCTATACTGTTATTAGTTAAGAAAAAGGTGATAAAGTTTATAAGGATTTAAAATGACTGATGCTGCAACAAATGATGATGCAGCTGTTTTGTTTTTTTAAACTGCTACCTATTTCAATTTCCTTATGCCTTTGGAAAGGTCTAATCTGGAAGTTAAGACAATGTATCAAATATCTTTTTAAAGGTCCGGTTCTCAGCAAAATACTGTTATTCAAAGCCAGAACTAAAGAGGAGACTAAGAGGGGATATGATAGAGGTATATAAAATCATGAGTGGTTTGGAGAAAGTGAATAAGGAAAAGTTATTTACTTATTCCCATTATATAAGAACTAGAGACCACCAAATGAAACTAATGGGCAGCAGGTTTAAAACAATTAAAAGGAAGTTCTTCTTCACACAGCACATAGTCAATCTGTGGAACTCCTTGCCTAAGGAGTTGTGAAGGCTAGGACTATAAGGGTATGTCTACACTACCCTCCTAATTCGAACTAGGAGGGTAATGTAGGCATACCGCACTTGCAAATGAAGCCCGGGATTTGAATTTCCCGGGCTTCATTTGCATAAGCCGGGCGCCGCCATTTTTAAATCCCGGCTAGTTCGAACCCCGTGTCGCGCAGCTACACTCGGCACGGAGTAGCTAGTTCGGATTAGGCTTCTAATCCAAACTAGCTGTACTCCTCGTGGAATGAGGAGTACAGCTAGTTTGGATTAGAAGCCTAATCCAAACTAGCTACTCCGTGCCGCGTGTAGCCGCGCGACACGGGGTTCGAACTAGCCGGGATTTAAAAATGGTGGCGCCCGGCTTATGCAAATGAAGCCCGGGAAATTCAAATCCCGGGCTTCATTTGCAAGTGCGGTATGCCTACATTACCCCGCTAGTTCGAACTAGCGGGGTAGTGTAGACATACCCTAACAGGGTTTAAAAGAGAACTAGATAAATTCATGAAGGTTAAGTCATAAATGGCTATTAGCCAGTATGGGTAAGGAATGGTGTCCCTTGCCTCTGTTTGTCAGAGAGTGGAGATGCATGGCAGGAGAGATCACTTGATCATTACCTGTTCGATTCACTCCCTCTAGGACACCTGGTATTGGTCACTGTCAGCAGACAGGTTACTGGGCTGGATGGACCTTAGGTCTGACCCAGTTTGGCCGTTCTTGTGTTCTTATGTTAGAGCGTCAGCACAGATTTCAGAGTGTGAATGAGCATGGAAGCTGAACAACTTTCCCAACAAAAGATGTAATTCACTTTGGGACAGGACATGTACTGCCACTGCCAGTATAGTCCCTTCTCAGTGGCTAAAGAGAAAGATAAGTCTGTAGGTTTGTACAGACTTTTAATATTGGATAAATAAACCATCTTTTCTTTTTCCCTACCAGGGACCCTGATCTAACATACCACTGAATACAGTGGGAATTTTGCTATTGATTTAAATGGGAGTTGGATCAGGCTCTAGATAACATTTAGGAGAGTCTAGCTCATGAAATCTATATAGGTTTGCATACCTAATCTCCAGAATGAATCCACATGGGACTTTTGTACTGGGAATGGAAAGGCAAATGGCAAGGGAGACGAGGCATTTTTTGGAGGGAGGATTCATTTTCCTGATCCAATAAGAGGAGGGCCTGTGAGGAAAGGAGAAGAAAGCAAACAGCACGCACAGTGCAGACTCAGCCCAGCTCAGAGTTCCATGGGACAACACAGCTTCCAAATCAGTCAGCTCCGACATTATAATAATCAATTGTATGTCATGGCTTCTGAGCCATTATAAAACATACTCCAGCAGTGCATTAATAGTTTCCTTGTTTGGGGAGAAATGAGTTGACCCAGAATACTGTATCCCAGGCTAATTTATATACCAACCCATGAATCTTTGAGCCAAGATATAAGATGCCAAACAGAGTATAGCTTGGAGAAGTAGCATGTCCTTATTCAAACTCTGCTGAGGTTCTATCCTGTCAACCAGCCAGACACTTTGTTGAAAATGGTATTTTACCTGCACGGTGACTATGTTCACCACAACCAGACTGTTAAATGTGAGTGTCAAGGGAACTCAGCTACATGGTCCAATCCTGAGGAGAGATGAGGTTGCTGGAAATTTTGCAAATTAAAGCCTTAAGTCACTCTTGTACACAAGCCAATTGATTGGCATGTCAACTAAAAGAATTATATATCATGCCAGTGGAGTTCCTTGCAATGTGCTTGGGATGAGAACACAGGTGGCTGTACTTTAGTGGCAGTTAAACTCTTGTGTAAGGAGCCTCTCCTTCACCTTATCTATACAATTAGTAATCTGTGGATTCGTTTTTGCAGTAAGCATAATTAAAAAGAAAAAGAGGTTGCTGCTGAGCAATAGCATAAGATTCGGTTAGGCTATTCTAGTTGGTTAAAAAAGACCTTGATCCTGAAGTAGCTTCTTTTTCAGTAGAGGGTTAAGACAGAGAAGTATAAAACTATACCTAGCAGAAATAAATGGACCTTCTCTATTTTATCATGCGTCTCACAATATCCATGTTTTCTAAAGCTTCAGCTGCAGGAGTTGTGTTTAGGAGAGAATCTCGGCTTCTGAGACAAAGTCCTGGTGTGAAAGCAGCAGCAGTGAGGCAGAACATATCACTTGCCAGAGGACCCAAGAATAACTAGGTCAGACAGCCCTGGAGTGCCAAAGAAGGGGAGCTAGGGATAACCAGTTGGGCCAGAGAACAGCTGGAGACTGTTGGCTTTCCTGAGTACTCGGAAGGCAGGGGAAGTTAGCTGCTGAAAATGGATGGATTGACAGGTATGCTGCCCTGTCCAGGAATGAGCATCTCTGGGTATGTCTAGACTGCATTCCTCTGTCGACAGGCATAAGGGATCTGTCGAAAAAAGGCTTTCTTTCTCAACAGATCCCCCTCTAGACTGCCGCTTTTTGTTGACAAAGGGCTGAGTCGGCATAGTGCGGTGACCATTTTTATGCATAATAGGCGTGGGATATTTAAATCCCTGCCTCATTTGCAATGTTGACCTGCCTAATCTGCATCCCTCTGCCAACAGGGATGCAGTCTAGACATACCCTCTGTGAATTTGGGTTCTTGGACACAATATGGTTTCTTCTCTGGAACAAGGAAGGGTGCAGGGGTTTTTTGCATTGTTCCTTTCTGAGTAGAGGGATCTAGAGAGAGATTTTTATTATATTAACTTCTCCCATGGTCCACATGCTTGTTGACCCCCTTAAAGAATTCTAGTAAATTAGTGAGGCCTTGATTTCCCTTTACAAAACAATGTTGACTTTTCCCCAACAAATTATGTTCATCTATGTGTCTGACAATTCTATTCTTTGCTAGAGTTTCAACCAATTTGCCCGGTACTGATATTAGACTTTCTGGTCTGTAATTTCCAGGATCACCTTTAGAGCCCTTTCTAAAGATTGGTGTCACATTAGCTATAGAAGATGACTTAAAGGATAGGTTACAAACCACAGTTAGCAGTTCCACAATTTCACATTTGAAAGAGGCGAAGGGCTCTCCTACATTAATGCCTTGGTACAGAGCCTCATATAGGAGCTTGAAGGTATATGTAGTAACCACAATGTTCAAACTTGGATTTTCAGAATCAGAACACTAACTCCATATTGGAATGTGTAAATAATTAATCTTCTTCAGAGATGTAGGGTGCTGGTAGTTCCCATTTGCTTTTAAATCTAATGGCAACATTTCCAGTGTTGACATTAGGTGTTTAGTGCTCATCATTTGAATAAACTGGATATGTGTGAAACTCAGACAGTCTCATTGCTTGTGCTGGCTTTCCTCTTCCATCGTCCCAGATTTCCTATGAAGTGATAATGGACTTCAGATGTGATATTCCCAACAGAAGTGCTTTCAGGAAGCAATGACTATGGAAATCTACACTGAATTGCTGGTTATCCAACAGTAGATGGTACCCATAAATACAGGCAACGAGTGGCTATTTTTAAACCTATTTCAGATAGGTTGGTGTGGGGGGCGTTATTTTTTCTGAGTCTTATTCTGTGTCTTATCACAACACATTCATGGTTTCTCAGGGCCCAATCCTGGGACTCCTAACTTGGTCTAAACTACCATCTGTCTCATCATGACATTTGTCTGAGATCAATTATTGGAATGCAAGGTACTGCTCAGTGCAGCATAAGAAGGTGATGAACATCATCAACTGGCTTTATGTACTCCATACCTTGCAGGGCAGAGCTGAACAGTAAGGAAAAGGTGGGAGAAATCCTTTATTACACAGATGTCGATCCTGCAAACGCTGAAGCACATGAACTATAACTGTACACATTGTTAGTCCCATTTATTGACTGAACCTCTTCAGTGTATACAGTTTAATATGTGGCTTATATTTTTGCAAGATCAGCACTCTATTATATGTACATTTCTTGTAGGTAGATTAAGAGAACTAAAAGGAGCCCACTTTTTTCTTGTGGCTTTTTTTTTTTTGTACCAAAATATTCACTAATGATTAACCAAGATATGTTATGTTTGTACAAGTTCTGTACATAGCCTGTTGTTTCCACAATTCCCAAGGTACACCAAACTGTCTGAAGGCACATCTATTATTTATAAAACCTTAATTAGGCTCTCTACTTAATGATGAAATTGAAATTTGCCAACAAATGGTGCGTGTTAATATGAATACACAGTGTCACAACACATGCACTGTAAAATTAGCAGCTGTCTGTTATTGCCACCAGTAACCCTATTCTCTCATTTCTCACAGCCTAATTAAAAGAATACTTAATCTCTATATAAAATTAATTGTTGCCATAAGTTTTAACAACCTGTCCATCTTAAATAAGAAAAATTCTTGTATTTAATTGTTATTTTTTGTGTGCGATGTTTACTGCTAGGTTGGTGGTTTAAATTCTAGTGATTTATTAAATCATTTCTGTGCAACCACCTCACAAATTTTTTAAAAATAATATTTTCTTGATAAATGTATAGTCCTGACAGTGGGGGGAGGGAGGAAGAGGCTGTTGCCCCAGGACCCAGAGATTCAAAAGGGCATGGAGTTCCCAGCCTCTGCTGTGGCTGCTGTAGCAGTGGCCAGAGCCACAGGCCCTTTACATAGCTGCTGGAGCACCTGGGGGTGCATGCCAAGTGGTTCTGAAGGCTGCCATGGCATGGGTGGAGGACCCGTGGCATAGTGTGCTCCAGGAGCACTAAGGGCATGTGATTGTTTGTGCAATCACTGTCCAAAGTTGGAACTTTTTCTCTCTTTATCTTTTTTATGATTAAAGGCTAATTAGAAAAAGATTCAGGTCTATAGAAGGCTATAACTATGCTGCTGGTATGGCTAACATTTTTCTACTGTGCTTTCATTTTACCTTTATGACTTTTTGAAATTTGGCTTCTGTACGTGTGCCATATTTTAGAGCAGATGAATTATAGTGGCAGTCGTGCTGCAAAACCGGAATGTAACTAAATAAATTACTGAGCTACGGCTTCTGAAATGGATGATCCTATGCAGGTTATCACCACAAACTGAGTCATTGCTATGACTGTAGCCAGGCAACATAAAGAAGTGGTGCTGCTGCTACCTGCTAATGTGTTGGTGAATCTAGAACATCTCTGTCCATGTGTAGGGCACAATTCTATACTGCTCTAAGTGGAGCTGGGAGGAGCAGGCAGTCAGTTGAGGCTCCCTGATCCTGTGGGTCTCTTTAGCTGCTTTAAGCTACATGCAGGGTGGAGCAGTCCCTAGCTAGCCAGGGACCAGCCATGCGCTCTTTCTTGGCACACCTGCTAGGCTGGAAGCTAAGCAGGAGTGACCTAGCGGCAGGTTAAACCAGCTTTATGCCATCTGTGAATTATTCATCAAGGGAATCCAAGCTTTCGGTATAAGCCTGTTATATGGTCCCTTTATGCTTCTCCTAAGTGCTATTGTGGTGCCTAGGATTGAGTCCTGAAACTACCATGTCCCTTAGGGTATGTCTACACTACCACCCTAGTTTGAACTAGAGTGGTAGTGTAGACATATCCTTACTCTTTACTTCATCCAGAGTACTCACAAGCTATGGGTGCCCTATTCCTCTCATGAGGATGATGAATTACAGCCTTCCTTTTTCCCCTGACCCCCTTCTTTCTCCCCTATTTATTTTAGTTCTGGACATCCAACACTCCAGTCATCTGAAGAAGTGGGCTGTGCCCATGAAAGCTCATGATATCATCTACACAGTTTGTTAGTCTATAAAGTGCTACCAGACCATTTGTTGTTTTTTAATTTTATCCTGTACAGACTAACTCGGCTACCCACTGAAGCTTTACTAAGGCCAGGTCTACATGAGGGGAGAAAATCAACCTAAGATATGCAACTTCAGCTATCTGAATAGCGTAGTTGGAGTTGATGTACTTAGGACAAATTTCTGCTGTGTCCCCACTGTGGAAGATCAACAGTAAAAATTCTCCCATCAAGATAAAAGAGTTGTCTCTGATCTGAAGATTTTGTCTAGAACAAGAACAGCTCATTTGGGTAAGAATTGTTGTGCAATACGTTTTTTAGTGAATTAGCACAAGCTGTACATTTTCTTTTAATTTTAACTTGTTAACCTGTTTTCACTTGCAACCATTTAACTCCTACTGTTTGTACTTAGTAAACAAAAGTGTTTTTATTATGAGGCCCAGTGTAAATAATTGTAACCTGGGGGGAATGACCAGTGTGCATATCTCTCTTTCATTGATAAAGAGGGTGAACATCCTCTGTGTGTAAAACTTTTACTCAGAGAAAGATGGATTTATTTGGGGTTTTGATCCCTTTTGAGGGTTTTTTTTCTCTGAGTGCTGTGCCATAGAACTGCATTCTCCCAGACCTGATGTGGTTCAGTGTCTGCATTGCTCTTCAGAGGGGCAGTAACCCCAAATCTGTGCTTTGTCTTGGGGAAACCAGAGAATCTGGCCCAGCAGGATGGGGTGGTGGGAATTCCCAGAGAGCAAGAAGATGGGTGTCAGTGGCATAATCAGCACACTGGAAAACAATCTCAACAGGTCTTATGTGACTACACCCTGTCACAAGACTGATGTGATAACCATTAGTCATCAGTCAGCCAAGGCCCCATTGGCAGGAGCATCTAGAGGAGAGTGCTTCTATGTGTATAAATCTAAATAAATAAGGGTGAACTGGGATAAAAAAATGTGGATGAATTGAAGTCAGTGGAGTCTTGACTTCTTGTATCAGGCACAAATTTGACCCTTGTGGTACAATGGGAGTTGTGTCCCAATAGTGACTGCATCAGGACTGAAGGATTTGACCCTTTGGTAACTGATCATGATAAATTAATGTCATATGGTCAAGATAAAATTATATAGAACAATGAATGGCAGAGAGAAGCTAGACTGGGTGCAGCTATTCACTCTTTACTGTGATATAAGAATAAAGGTTTATCCTTTAAAGTTTTGATCTGTACTGCATTTTACAATCCCTTACTTTTCCTTATTACGCCAGGAGATAATTAGTTGTTAAACATTTTATGGCTGGAGATACTGATGCAAAAAAGCTAAGTGATGATACTGAAGTTTATTTCATGTGGAATTCTACATTTTGCATTGACAATGCCTCACAGAAGCTATCTCCCCTTCTGTATGTAACTGGAACAGAAAACACATTTTAGACAACTTAATTGCTATTGTTCTCTCGTATTGGCTCAGTAACATATCATTAATTACAATTTAAAATGCCAAATTGCTATTCTTTTCTTTAGACATCTTTGCATTCTTTCAGCTATCTCTGTAAATCATCTCTGCCCTCCCTCCATCTGTGTGAACTCTCTGTTGTGCACCACAGCCAGATGCCAATTTTCACTGGAACAGTAGGTCACCTAGTGAAAGTCTTTCCCCATAAAGCAACCTGTGTACTTGGTCCACTTTCTTCCAAAATATTTTATAGATCATTCTGACCCTGGCCCAACAACTTATTTAATCATGCACTTAACTTTAAGTATCTATGTAGCTCCTTGGACTCTAAGGGTATGTCCACACTGCCACCCTACTTAGAACTAGGGAGGCTAATGTCGGCATTCGAACTTGCAAATGAAGCCCAGGATTTAAATGTCCTGGGCTTTATTTGCATGTTCCCGGGCACTGCCATTTTTAAATGCCCCGTAGTTCGAACTACCTGCCCGCGGCTACACGCGGCACGGACTAGGTAGTTCGAATTAAAGCTCCTACTTCGAACTACCGTTACTCCTCATTGCAGGAGGAGTAACGGTAGTTTGAATTAGGAGCTTTAATTTGAACTACCTAGTCCATGCCACGTGTAGTTATTCCAAAATAGCTATATGAGTGTCTACACAGGCATTCAGTTATTTCAAATGGACAGCTTATTCCAAAATCTGTAAACCTCATTCTATGAGGAATAATGCCTAATACGAAATAACTATTTTGAAATAAGGCATGTAGACGCTCCACTGCTGCTATTTTGAAATAGCTCCTCACCAGGGCCATTCTAAGTTATTCCTCTCCAGTGCCTCCTGGGGCTCTAAATTGAGATAGCATATCTGCATTAGGGAAGCCTGCCTCGGACTAATTTTGAGGCTTCCCTGCAGCGTAGATGTGCTATTTCGAAATAAGCTATTTCGGAATAAGCGTGCTGTGTAGTTATACCCCTATAGGACTGCTGTCATGCTTAAGGTGAAACTCCTGCTTATGTGTTTGGCTAGGTTGAGTGCTCTGTTGGGGAGGACAAGGTTTGTGTTCCCTGCCCAGAATAACTGCAGGATTCAGGAACTCGAATTCACAGATCCCCAGAAATGGGTTTGAGGTCTGAGTCATCCTGTATTTTCACATTGCCTCCCAGGCCTCTGCTTTCCTAGCTGCCATGGCTGTGGAGTGACTTAGTACTTTATTATATTATTATATGAAATTCTTGACATTACATTAATAGAACTTCACAAAAACATCCCCTCCTTCTTGCGTGCGAGTGGCACAGTAAATACCTCTCTGACAGCTTCATAGCTATTGTTCTATTGCAGATTCAGCTTCCTTGTCTGATAAAATACAGAAATGTGCACAGTGTAGATCCAATCCTGTGTGAATGTCAGCTTCAGTGAGTTGAAAGTACTCTGTATATTGCAGAATGGGATCTATGACAGTACTACTGGCTGGTTATACGTGATTAGTAGGGCTGGTCAAATTAGTTCTACAAATACTGGTTTTCAATGGCAAATTTTGTGTTTTCAGCTAAACAAAATTTCCATGAAAAATATTTGCTTTCCACAGAAAATTTCAACTTGTCATCAGCAGCCAAATAAAAAACCAAACCTCAAAAAATAATCTAGAAACACAAAGGGATCCCATTCATATTGTGACTAATCATGATGGCAGATAAACTTGAGATGGCTTAGAAAAATAAATAATTTCCATCTCAGTTCCACCCCATCTTCATTTTTAACTTTTAACTTAGCCTTTTAACTAAACACACACTATACACGTATCCAGGGTAACTGGGCTCCCTGTTCCTTCTGTTGCAGAATGTGGGCTCACTTCTGATCTTACATACTTGGGTTTCACTCTCATACAATGCTACTGTAGTCAATGTAATTCTTTTTTATATGCATGAAAGAGCCATTAGAATCAGGTCCCTATTCTGCCACAGGGCCAAGTTAACTTAAGATCCTAGCATGAACGTGTTTTAGAGTCATTGGTTATGTCTACACTATTTGGCTCCATCAATGGAGGGAAGGGATAGCTCAGTGGTTTGAGCATTGGCCTGTTAAACTTAGAGTTGTGAGTTGAATCCTTGCAGAGACCATTTGGGGCAAAAATTTGTCAGGGATGGTACTTGGTCCTGCTGTGAAGGCAGGGGACTAGACTGGACTTGATGACCTTTCAAGGTTCCCTTCCAGTTCTAGGGGATAGGCAATCTCCATTAATTTAAAAAAAAATGGAACCATGTAGATGAGCTTTATAGACATAGCAAAATGAAGCAGCGATTTAAATAATCACCGCTTCATTTATATCAAAATGGCTGCCACGCTATGGCTATCAGCTGTTTGTCGGCTCAGCACAGTAGTCTGGACTCTTGGCAGTCGACATCAAAAGCCTTTGTTGACTTCCCTGTTATCCCTCGTGGGATGAGGTTTACTAGGGCGGTCAACAGAGGCTCTTGATGTCAACCACCGAATGTCCAGACTACTGCGCTGAGCCGACAAACAGCTGATTGCCACAGTGTGGCAGCCATTTTGATGTAAATGAAGCAGCGATTATTTAAATCACCGCTTCATTTTGCTATGTCTACAAAGCTCATTTACATGGCTCCGTTGATGGAGCCATGTAGTGTAGACATACCCATAGGGACCAATTCTGTCTCCACTCCCCCAGGGTAAAACTAAATCACCTGACCTAAAGTCAATAGAATTAAACTGGAATTAGTAAGAGAATAATGGGAACTAGAGTATATGATGGATGGTGGCCTATTCCAGGATGGGGCAAACTGGGACCTGATTCTCCACTGTCTTATTTAGTCACATAACATGCTACCACTTCAGAATGGTGGTGGTTTTTGCATGCAATTGATGACAACACAAGAGTTGAAGAGAACTGAACAATCGAACTCAGAAACAGAGCAACTCGAAACACACCACCGTTGACAAGTAGGGTGCAGGATTTGTGCTGCTTGCAGAGGTACTGGTGGATCTGAGAGAGTCAGCTATCCTGATCAAGTGACTAGCACCACCGGAGTGCTCAAACAGTTTTTGCAGTGGGGGTGCTGAGAGCCATTGAACCAAACTGTAAATTCTGCATATGATGGGAACCATTTCAAGCCCAGGGGTATGGCAACAGCTGTTCTAGCATCTGTGCTAACCACCTTATGCTATGACTACAATGCATAGTGAGCCTGAGTCTGTGGGACACAAACTTGTAGACTTGGTGTTTTCATGACAAGACCAGAGTATCCTTATTGCATTTTAAACCCAGACCTCACACATGTGCCGATGCGACTATGATGCTACCACACAAACCTTCTGCTTCTGGGGGCATCTGATCATATCTCAAGACTACTAGTGCCCTCCCCACAGAGCCGGCTCAAGCTACGGGCTGACTGGGCTACCGCCCACGGCGCTACCAGACCAGGCAGAGGTGGGGCCACATATGTGCTGGCCACCCGGGGGCGGCACCACGCTCCTGGGGCACGGGGCACATGAATGGCTCGGGCCAGCTCTGCCTCCCCAGATGTAGCCAGAGGTGTTTGGTTCAGGTGCCTATGGAAGAACCTGTTTGTCCACCCTATGGGATGTGAACAGAATTGGATTGAGCGGTTTTAGCCTGCCGACACATCAAGGCAAGCCATTTTGTGTCCACTCTCTCCCACCAAGCTCCCAGGAGCCAGAGAGATAAATAGGAATGTCAACCTGGTAGAAAACTTCTATCTATTTTGGGAATCAGGCACAACATCTGTGAGATATTGGTGGACATTTTGGAGGTGGCATTTGACCTACCTCAGGCATCTGTCGGAGGGAGTACTGGCAAGCCGGCTGTGACACTCTCCCAATGCTGCCTATGTCTGTAGCCATCGCTGTACATTCCTCATACATGATAATGTGGCAGGGACTCGGGCCAGGGCAGGGCCTGGAGTAGAAAGTAAAGGTGGCAGTAGAACTTACACTAAAGCAGTCAATCTGGTGGCCATGCGTACAAATAACCTCTTGAACAGTTCTTTTTGCTGCACAATTTCTCCCTCAACCTGTGGTGCTGCTCCAAGAACTGTGCTGCCAATCTCTCCTCATACTGTGCAGCCTTTCTGACTCTCTTTCCATCTTTCTTGCATCCTTATCCTTCAGGGATTCAGTCCAGTTCTTCTAGTGAATGTGTTGGTTGGTTTTATTTAAAAACCCAACAACAGCAAGGAATCCAGTGGCACTTTAAAGACTAACACATTTATTACAGTTTTATTAAGAATCTGTCCCATTTACTCATCTTGAACTCTTGCTTGTAGCTTGTAGCTGGAGAGTCTGCTCCCCCAGGCTTGTGGTGCCATGTGTTTGTCCTACGGATGTAGAAGAGCCTTAAAGGAAAACAAAATTACGTTTTTGGTTCTTAAAGGGGGTTGTTTTATTTCCACTTCAAAGGATGATACATTTTATCAGTAGGCTTCATGTAATTAAAACAAAAACCACTGTTCACTTCAGATGGCTCCTGGAGCAGCACAGAAAGCCCTCACGTGCCATGGTCAGACACACACACAAAATTCAAGTAAGGCGATTTATAAATCCCCACCATTTTTTCTGTGGAGAGGATGTCAAGTCATGTGATGTGTTGTTGTCACTAGCTAAGATTTTATAATCTGTCAGGCTGGATGGGCTCTGGAGAACATGGATATTCTGGAAGTCCCTGTTGAAGTGTGAACTTCGGTTCCAAGCCAGGAGAGGGCAGCTGTCCATTTCTGCTAAGGAGATTTTTGGGCATCTGGTAACTGACTAGGATATCTAAGAGGAGGCTCATAAGTAACAGAGATGTCCCCAATAAGCACACCTTGCCCCAGAATGTAACTGACCATCTATAGTTCCTACTCTGTGAGACATTTGCTTTCTTGACCAGCCAGTAATGTGTGAAAAATCATGCTAAAATCAACACGATGTTGATGTAGCATGGAGAAATAATATAGCCTCTTTATAAGCACCTTGTGTTCATGGACAGCCTGGACTGACTGCCAGCTATTAGGACCCTGAATGCAGACAGCCATTGTCCAATGTAATTTGCACTCATTTTTCTGCCAATGCAAATGCACACTTGGACTTGGTTTGGGTTCATTACAGCCAGTATTTTCCAGTCTGACAGTGTGGGTCTGGCCAATTTATAAAGTGTACTGTATTGGCAGGGAAGGGTAAGTGAGGCTTATTACTGTAGTACCCCAACCTGTTTTTCTAACAACCATCTGGTAGCTAGTAAAAATTTCAAGATAACTGCTTGTTTAATTTTTTTCTCCTTCCATTCCCAATGTCCATTTTGAATCCCGCTGGCTGCAAGGGGGCAGGCGTGGAGCTGGAGGGTTGGGAGGGGGGAAGGAAATGATGTGGGTTCTGCCTTAAACAGAGGCACACCACAAACTTGGCTTGTATTTATAACCACCTAGAGTTATGAGTCAGAAATCCTTCCCATCCAGCTATTAATAACAACATGACAGCAGAAAGTTAGTGAGCTCCCATGGTACTTTCTGTTCCCTGGGACCCTCCCCGAGCAACTCTTCAAAATATGGACCCAGGATGTGCTGCTGCTGCTGTAGTGGCAAAGACCCTTTGGTGACCAGTCTGAGCACTAACCTCACTTCTTGCCCTTCATCCACTGGCTGGTTCTCCTCTTGTAGTGTCTGTGTTGGGGTAATAAGGGCTCTGTCCCTGCTCAGCAGATTCCCATGCTGCAAGCTTGGTGCTTGCTGAAGTTTGCAGAACCTGATTGATTTCCTTGTGAAATAGGCAGGAAGATAAATAATTTCTAGCGGTGCCATTAGCATTCTTGGCTTTGGGGCAGTCAGTGTTGAGCCACTTGATTCACTGTCTGCACTGTTCTGCTGCTCAGTCGATCCTCCAGGCTGCCAGCTGCTCAGATATAGCTTTGTAGGCACGATCATTTCTTGTGCACTTGCTGAAGTTGAACTTCTTGTTCACCTTGCACCAGAAGTTAAGCAGGATCCAGCTGTGTTCTTCTCCCCAGCTAGCCGCACTCCTGATTACTGTTAGGTATAGCTTACTCGTGTGAGGGTTACCGATGTTCCCAGGTGAGTAGTCCATGTAGAAATGAAGATTTAAACACCAAGCAGCTGCATTTGGATGAGGAAGTTGCTTCTAGCTCTTGGGAATCAGGATGGGAAGTTTTGGGGTGGCAGGACTGGGAAACATAGGGCCAAGGGATTGTGGGATAGTGTTGGTTGATAGACTCTGGCAAGCAGGACTTGAGCTGCAGCCACACTACAAAACCCTTGGGCTTGAACCTGTGTCATAACAGGGCTTAGACAGGCATGTTCTGAAGATTTAGGGGGCCCTGTGCAGCACTATTCAACTGGTGCCTGTATTCCTGACAGCAGCTGGGAGGCAATGATTTTTAGAGAGGCGATTTTATATTCTTCAGCAATGCACAAATGAACTATTTTAAAGCAAATTTTAAACAGAGGTCCTGTAAAATTAACACAGAAAATTCAGAGGGAAGGCCATGTTAATTGTTTCAGAAAAAACAATGAGGAATTCTGTGGCACTTTAAAGATTGTTAGTCCTTATAGTGCCACAAAAACCTTTGTTGTTTTACAGTAAATTCAGAAACTGTCAGTATATACCTGGGGTAGGCAAATGCCTGTTAAATGGCTTCATTACCACTTGAATGGCTCTTTCATGGCTTCAGTGTTCTGCTGATAGGGCTGGCTAGCTTTTTCACTTTTAAGTTAACTAGATCCTCTCTGGAGGAAGAAGCAAAAGAGGTGGGTGAATGGACATTGGTGCCTCACATTTTCAGGTGCCCTGCACAGCTGTGTATTCTGAGCATGGATAAGGAAGGCCCTGGGGTACATACCTATACCTTTGGCAGGATCCTGTGCCTACATTTTGAAGTCAGAATGATTTTTGTGTGGATGGAAGAGGGAACTCAGAACCAATGTTTACTATGCAGTATAGACATACCAAAGGACCTAATTGGTGCTAGTGGATAAAGATTGCAGGATCAATGCCAAATAATGGTAAAACTAGAAAATGTCCACTAAAACTGGTGCTTAATTGGCAAAAATGTATTGCTTGTGGATGGCTGTTTCAATTCTAATCAAATACAAATGCCCAAGTACGAGGAAAAACAATAAAATATGTATTATGTAACAGGAAACATTTAAAAACCAACAAATAGTCTAGTAGCACCTTAGGGTATGTCTACACTACAACGTTAATTCGAACTAACTTAGTTCGAGTTAGTTAATTCGAACTAAGCTAATTCGAACTAACGGATCCAGACTAAAAAACTAGTTCGAATTAGCATTTTGCTAATTCGAACTAGCATGTCCACATTAAATGGACCCTGAACCGGGCTTAAGGATGGCCGGAAGCAGTGCCGGCAGGGCATCAGAGGAGGACTTAGAGCATGGAGATGCTGTCTCAGGCTAGCCGAGGGCTGTGCTTAAAGGGTCCCGACCCCCACCCCGGAAAGACAGTTCTCAGGGGTGCCCCACTTGCAAAGCAGTCCTGGCTTGGAGTGCCCGGAGTGCCCACACTGGGCACATCACAGCACTCGGACATCAGCCCGGCTGCACCTGCCGCAGGCTGCCATCTGGGCAGAGGGAGCAATTGGGGGTCTGCAGGAGAGCTTCCACCCCCAGAAGCCCGCAGAGCCAGCCCAGTCCTCCCCATCAGGGGCTCGTGCCCCATTCCTCCTTCACCTCCTTCCACTTACCCTTCCCTAGCCCCTCTTCTTGATGTACAAAATAAAGATAACGTGTCTTCCAAAATGGAATCTGTCTTTATTGAACAAAACTGGGGGAGACTGGGAAAAGGAGGTGGGAGAGGGGAAGAGAGAGGCTGGGAGAGGGGAGGGCAACTAAAATGATCAGGGGTTGGGAACAGGTCCCATATGAAGAGAGGCTACAGAGACTGGGACTGTTCAGCTTAGAAAAGAGGAGACGGAGGGGGGACAGGATAGAGGTCTCTAAAAGCATGAATGGCGTGGAGAGGGTGCATACAGAAAAGTTCTTCATTAGTTCCCATAAAGAAGGACTAGAGGACACCAAGGCTACGTCTACACTGGCCCCTTTTCCGGAAGGGGCATGTAAATTTCACCAGTCGTCGTAGGGAAATCCGCGGGGGATTTAAATATCCCCCGCGGCATTTAAATAAAAATGTCCGCCGCTTTTTTCCGGCTTTTAAAAAAACCGGAAAAGAGCGTCTACACTGGCCCCGATCCTCCGGAAAAAGTGCCCTTTTCCGGAGGGTCTTATTCCTACTTTGAAGTAATAAGTAGGAAGTAGGAATAAGACCCTCCGGAAAAGGGCACTTTTTCCGGAGGATCGGGGCCAGTGTAGACGCTCTTTTCCGGCTTTTTTAAAAGCCGGAAAAAAGCGGCGGACATTTTTATTTAAATGCCGCGGGGGATATTTAAATCGCGGATTTCCCTACGACGACTGGTGAAATTTACATGCCCCTTCCGGAAAAGGGGCCAGTGTAGACGTAGCCCAAAAGAAAGGAATGGGTAGCAGGCTTCAAACTGGTAACAGAAAGTTCTTCTTCACAAAGCAAATAGTCAACCTGTGGAACTCCTTGCTGCAGGAGGCTGTGAAGGCTAGAACTAGAACAGAGTTGAAAGGGAAGTGAGATCAAGTCATGGAGGTTGGGTCCATGGAGTGGTATTAGCCAGGGGGTAGGAGTGGTGTCCCTGCCCAAGGTTTGTGGAAGGCTGGAGAGGGATGGCACGAGACAAATGGCTTGGTCACTGTCTTCAGTCCATCCCCTCCAGGGTCCCTAGGATTGGCCACTGTTGGCAGACAGGCTACTGGGCTAGATGGACCTTTGGTCTGACCGAGGACGGCCATTGTAAGCTCAGGGCTCAGGGTCGGGGGTCTCACTGGACCCCCTTGATTCTCTTGCACTCCTGCTCCTGGGTGGCCAGGCTGGCAGCTCTCCTGCCCTAGCCGGCCACTTTCCTGTGCCTAGTGCGGAGATCGTGGACAAGGTCCACGATGTCTGCACTAGCCCAGGCGGGTGCCCGCCTCTTGCGGTCCCGGGCAAGCACCCGGGAGCCACCAGCCTGGTCCTGGGCTGGGGGGCATCGGGTGGCTGGCTCGATCTGTGCCAGGTGCAGGGTCTGCTGGCTGGGTGCTGGCAGGCTTGCACCTGGCACGGGCACCGTAGCCAGCCCGGGCCCCTTTAAGGGCTCCAGGGCCGGGAGGGGGGCAGAAGAGTTTCCCTGGTGTTGGCCAGAGTGGCCACCAGGGAAACCTCAGGAGGGCTAGCCTCCCACTAGTTTGAATTAAGGGGCTACACACCCCTTAATTCGAACTAGCTAGTTCGAACTAGGCTTAATCCTCGTAAAATGAGGTTTTCCTAGTTCGAACTAAGCGCTCCATTAGTTCGAATTAAATTCGAACTAACAGAGCGCTAGTGTAGCACCTATGAAAGTTAGTTCGAACTAACGGACGTTAGTTCGAACTAACTTTGTAATGTAGACATACCCTCAGAGACTAACAAAATATGTAGATGGTATCATGAGCTTTCATGGGCACAGCCCACTTCTTCAGATGACAGGAGTGTTAGAAGTCTAGATGGAAGAATAAATAAGAGAAGGAGGGAGGGAACGAAGGAAGGAAAAAAAGAGAAAAAAGAGAGACAGTGAGTAGATAAACTTCAGAGGGGAAGCTGAGTTAGTCTGTAACAGGAAAAACTTAAAAAACAATAAATAGTCTAGTATTACCTTAAAGAATAAATAGTTACAAAAAGCTGATAAGAACCATTACCATCTTCATTGTTTGATTAGTTGGTGAAGTCATTAAGATATGGAAGATAATGTGCGAGCCAGCTGATATCCCGTTTCATACCATTTGTATAAGAATTAAACTTGTGAATGAAGTTAAGTTCCAACCCTTCTCTGTATGTGTGGCTTGTGGAATTGGTCTGAAACAAAATGGTGACTTGGAGATCCATTAATGAGTGTCTAGGAAGATTAAAGTGTTCTCCAACAGGCTTTTGTGTACAGGCAGTCCCCGGGTTACGTAAAAGATAGGGACTGTAGGTTTGTTCTTAAGTTGAATCTGTATGTAAGTCGGAACTGGTGTCAGCCGCTGCTGAAACTGATCAGTTTAAACCGCAGCTGAATCTGGATGCCAGTTCTGACTTACATACAGATTCAACTTAAGAAACCCAGGCGTCCCCAAGTCAGCTGCTGCTGAAACTGATCAGTGGCTGATTCCAGGAAGCCTGGGGCAGAGCAACTCTGCCTCGGGCTTCCTGTAGTCAGCCGCTGGTCAGTTTCAGCAGTGGCTGACTTGGGGACGCCTGGGGCAGAGCAGCTGGGGTGCTGCTGGGTTGCTCCAGTAGCGCCGCTCCTCAGCGCTACTGGAGCAACCCAGCACCCCAGCTGCTCTGCCCCAGGCGTCCTGATTCAGCCGCTGCTGAAACTGACCAGCAGCGGCTGAATCAGGATGCCTGGAGCAGAGCAGCTGGGGCGCTGCGGGACCAACCCGGCAGCCCCCAGCTGCTCTACCCCAGGGGTAGGCAAGAAAAGCCTGGTCTGCTGGGGGGGGGCACTAGCTGCGGGCGTGCTCCGCGACTTTGCTCCTGTCCCCCTGGTCTGCTGGGGGGGTCCAGCAAAGCCACTGGACCCCCCCCCCCAGCAGACCAGGGGGACAGGAGCAAACAAGCAAAGCCGCCCAGGCAGCGGGACTCCCGCCGCCTGGGCGGCTTTGCTCGGGTGTCCCTGGTCTGCTGGGGGGGGGGGGGGTCCAGCGGCTTTGCTGGACCCCCCCCAGCAGACCAGGGAGACTGGGAGAAGTTCCCCCCCCCCCCCCCCGAGGACACGGGTGGCGACCCGCCGCCCGTGAGCTCCGGGGCGAGAAAAGCCCCGTTCGTAAGTGCGGATCCGACATAAGTCAGATCCGCGTAAGTCGGGGACTGCCTGTATTGCCTTTTTGGCTATCTGATTTGTGTCCATTAATTTTTTCCTGTAGAGACTGTCCAGTCTGGCCAATATACATAGCAGTGGAGCATTGCTGGCATAGATCACATTAGTGGATGTGCAGTTAAATGAGCCTCTGATTTGGTGGCCGATGTGATTGGGTCCATTGATAAAATTGCTGGTGTCAATGTCTGGGCAGAGTTAGCACCAGAGCCGATTGCAGGGGTGGGTTCCTGGATCATTATGATGGAGATGTGTTGCATGGTTACTGGACAAACTATTTGTTTTAAAATGAGGAAGTAGATCTTTATTCTTGGCAGAAGAATAATTGGTTAAATGGAGGAATGTTTCTGAGACACAATTTGTCACACTGATACAAATCAAGAATATTTAGAGGATAACTCAGCCTGGGGAGATGCATACAAGAAGAAATGAGCTTCATAACTGTGAATGGACAAGTAAGGATTTAGGAATATATATAATACCACGAGATGTCCTAAGGAGGGATGTATTCTTCAATAACTAACTCTTATGTGATTAACTCTGGAAGAGCAAATTACAGGGAAATTTGGTCATTTGAAGAGAAGAAATATTTGCCTGTTTACCCAGAGGCCATTACCACTCCAGTCATGTGAATGGTACTTATTTTGTGCACAGTCCTGTTCACAATTGAAATACAGACCCAAATCCCACTGAACTCATGGCATAACTCGTAGTGAGTTCAATAGGCTTTAGATAGGGCCTAAATCAATGGCAAAATTCCTATTGACTTCACTAGGGCTTCTGAATTAGTGGGGCCAGATTCAAGAGAAATATTTGCCTTCTGTGAAAGATAAAGGTAATTAGATTCATTGCTTACCACCCAAAATTCCTAGCAAGTTATTTTCTGTGTTTAGAATTTTGCTTTGTTGCACGGGAGTCATTAAAGATGAGCAATCTAAAACATTTAAAAGCAGCAATTTGCCAGGCAGACAAATTGTTCCAATTGGATTGCAGCATTGCCTTTCTGAATTTTCAAATGATGCAATAAGATTAAAAATTCATGATCTGAAACTGAGAAATGCCTTGAAATGTAATACAATACATGGCTAGAGAATAGCATGGCTCTGAGAAAGCTACATTATTATTAAGACTAAGCTATCTTCGCTGTATGAAATCTTAATGTGATCAGAAGAATATGATTCTCGCAGTCTATTGGTTTTGGGACAGCAAATTTCTTTCAGATAATAAAGGTCAGTTGGTCCAGGATATGACTAGAAGCAACGTTAGCCACCCATGAGTACACTGTCTGTGAAACAACTACATAAAGCCCAGGCTGAGTACTCTGAGTGCCATGCAGAAGAGCTGACAGCCTCGCTGGGCCCGTGAGCAACATGAAGGGAACGTGGCTCCATGCTCCCAGAAGAGGTGGGGCCTTGGATGGGAAAGGTGGGGCTGGGAGCAGTCAGCCTTCAGCGCTGCCTGAAGGGTGACCCATGGTGCTCTGGCAGCACTTTAAAGGGCTCAGGGTGCTGGCACTGTCACAGTTGCATCGTTGTCCAAGAGCCCTGGACCTTTTGGAATCTCCAGCCCCTGAGGCAGTTGCCCACTTCGAACCTCCTCTCCCCTGCCACCCCCCCATTGGCAGGCCTACTGCCTCACCCAAATTTGAAAACAATTTTCTTTTCAGAGCCCACCTGGTACATCCTATATCTGTGTAGGGCGACCTCTTCAGATTTCCCAAATTCCTAGGCTCATGGACAAACCCTCAAGTCTTTACATGCAAATAAAATGACTTTAATATAAATACAAGTACCCTGTATTTTTCAGCTTGGAAGGTAAAGTAGTGAAAATTGTAGGTACTGCTATTAAAGATATTTTATCTTTAATGTTTCCCTGCTCAGTTATAGTTGTCACTTGAAATGTAATCAGGCCTTTGGGTCTGTCAGAGGAACACAGCTGGATCCTGACTAACTCAATATAGAGGTATCAAATATCATCCAGGAGGCCATTAACTGATCTCCTCTAAACCTTGCTTGGTGTGAAACAATTAGAATTAAAGGCCTTTTAACATGTTAGTGCATTCAGTGTGCATTCCTGTTACAGTGCTGAAAGATTTTTTTCTTTTGCCTTTCTTCATAACCTTTCAAATTCCTTTCTGTGGAAAAACAGGCCTCCCTATGTAAGTATAAAGCAGTTTCTTAAAGAATAAAATCTAGGTGGGTGGCTGTGTAATTTGCCCAACTTTCATAATTACCAGCTATCTTTTATACACTAGCAAGGCGTGCAAATTGGAGAAGTTCTCATGATGGGCTCTGACTACAAAGCACAATCAAACTCCCAGTGAATAAGGCAATGCGTCAAAGCTTCTTCTTTCCTTATCTGCCATCATTGTCTGTTTAAAATGGATTAATGTGATTAATTCCTTGATCCAGTGCAATCCCTTCATATTAACTGATACAACTTTTAGTTTATCATTTCCCACCCCGCCCCCTTCACAGGAATGTGGTAGCTATGCTAGAATGGCGTAACAAGTGGGGTTCCTCGGGTCAGTTTTGGGACAGGTTCTGTTTAATATCTTTATCAACAATTTAGATACTGGCATAGAGTCTACACTCATCAAGTTTGCAGATGATACCAAGCTGGGAGGGGTTGCAAGTGCTTTGGAGGCTAGGGTCATAATTCAAAATGATCTGAACAAACTGGAGAAATGGTCTGAGGTAAACAGGATGAAGTTTAATACGGAAAAATGCAAAGTGTTCCGCTTAGGAAGTTTTTTTTGGAAGATCTCTTCTGAAAAAGCTTCTTTTGAAAGAAATCTGCAGTCTAGACATACCCTAAGAATCTATTTATTCAAGGAATGTGGCTCTAGATTTTGCCATCCTGCAGAGACTTTCAGACACAGGAATATTGTTGCAGTGGATGATCCAGATTCTTCAATAGAGAGAGACTGATTTATCCACTAAGGATCTAGCCTCATGGCTCCACACAAAGCATCAGCTAGGTGTGGCATAGAGCTACACTACTTCAGGGGTCTTCAGTTGTCATAATTCCTCCCTCCCCAAGGAGGTAGACTCCTGGGTGCTATGGTAATATAAGTAATTGTACAATTTTTCTTTCCATCTCTTGTTCACAATAGCATGCTTGGTTCTCCCTGGGCTAGCTCCAAAATCCATTCAAGTCAAGGAAAGTATTTTTCCATTGACTCTACAGGGCTCTGGATTAAGTCTCCTATCAGCTGAGCCTTTGACCTTTCTTCCCCTCCAACCGTTTGGCTTCTTTGGGGTTCAGAGGGAGAGCAGCTAGACACTGGATTTACATGTAAAGGTAGAATTCAGGCTATCTCCTGTTCTATTTCTGAGAATCCTCCATCAGATTACATAAAATAAATCTCAAAGGGAAAAATTGTCTTGGGCACAATCTGAAAAGAGAAAACACTTAAAACTCACTGTGCAAGTGCTATTCTCCCCAGTCTTCCCTTCTTGTTCTCTGTGATCCTTCTTTAGAGAAAAATACTTTTGTAAGAGGAGTTTTGACATTTTCCCCTTTCTCATCTCTTCTTTGCTTTGTGAAAAGGAATAAAAGACTTTGAGGTAATGTTCAGTGGCTTAACCCATGATCTTAATCTCCTGTCTCATTGATGCTTTTTAGTTGAAAAAAAGGACTCCAATCTTCTATGTTCAATTGTATTGCTTAATTCCACATGTCCATCAGCCACTGTCATCCACGGCCACTCTCTAGTGCAGAAAGTGGGTTCAGGAGGCAACTTTTTGCCAGGTTGTACATGTTTGGGGGCTAGATTGTAGGTTTGTACTCTGCCCCGAGTAAGGAATGTTATGAATCTGCATTGCCCTGGAAGGAGGAAAAAAAGGGGCATACCACTCTTCCTGTTCAATCATCTTCTGTCCCCACCCATCCCCTTGTTTCAGAGGAAAAGTCAAACTGGTCCATGCCAGTACAACAGTGGGCAACTGTGCTTTCTCCTCTCACTGACACAGTAACAGTAGCTGGTGCACTGAAGAGGTAGATACTTTTCTTACTCTGTTTGCCCACACGCTCAGGTTTATAGCGATAGCTGAAGATCCCTATCCATAGAGCTAGCCATATTTCCATTCTTGGCAATATAATTATTGTAATAATACCCACAGGCAAGGTCAGAATAAAGAATCCTCTCTGTCACTGTCTCTACTCCCCCTCCCTGCCTCCCAAATATCACAGTAAGGGGGAAGAAAGGAGCGTGCAAAGCTACAAGTGTAAAGAGTGGCATAGGAGTAAGTCACGTGCAATAATTATTATTACACTCCCCTTTTCTGCAAGACTGCTTTACCCTTTGTTGAAACGTAGGCCAGAGTTCTGTCTGTTCAAGGCACTTCAGAAAGCATGACCTGGAGCGACTGTATTCAAAACACTCCATTTAGATATTAGGAATAGGAGGTATTAGGTAATAGGAATAGGATAAGGAGGGGACTCAGGGATGATTGGGTGGGAGGTTAATCTGGGACTGCTCCTGTTCAATGGGGTGAATATGTGGCTCTGCACAGCCCTCACTGCCCTGCGTTCACCTGCAAGCACCAGCCCCCTGAAGATCCCATTGGCCGTGATTCCTAGCCAATGGAAGCTGCGGGGGGCAAAGTGGGAACAGAGCTTCTCAGCACTTACAGTTCCAGCTAGGGGGAGAAGGCAGCATGTGGAGTTGCCTCCTGCCCCACCAGAAAGGGCTGGCCCAGAACACAGAGGCTTTAGGGGCTGCAGCTGAGGGCCTCCCATAGCCCTGGGCCCAGGGCTACAACCCCTAATGCTTCTTTCTTAAACCAGCCCTGCTGCTGGGTCTGGAGAAACACGGCTCTCACCCAGCCACCACAGCTCCCTGCCACAGCTGGGAGAGAGGTGCTCTCCTCTGGCCCTAGCAGGGAGCTTCCACAATTGCAGGATAGGGGCCTCTCCCACAGTCATGGCAGCTCCATGTGTAGCAGCCCTGAGCCCCTGCATAGGGCTTATTAGGCAGCTGTGTGGTAGTGAAGCTTAGAGAGAACCCTGGTGGAGGTATGGAAATGTGCTATGGAGAAGTCAGTCAAACAAAGGCAGGGACATTCCTGAGCACAGAATAACTGAATAAAACTGCCCAGATACACAAACCTCAGATTTATTTATTTTTTGTAATTTAACCAATAATTTCGTTTCTAGAGCTTGCATGTATTTAAGGAGTTCAATTTTGAATTCAGAAATGACCCTTCTTGGCACTTAAGGGCATTATCTTTGGCACCTAATCTTGATAATCTAAATATTAAGAGGTGGCCAGTGTCCCAAGATTCTGAGACCCACTATGGCAGGACTGGGCAAGATGTGGCCCAGGGGCCAGATCTGGCTCACCTAATACTTAGATGTGGCCTGCAGACTGCATCTGGCTACTTTCTATTTACATGCTGCTGCCTGTGCCACCGAATTTCCAGGCGGTGGCTCAGGCAGAAGCATCCTATTTACATAGCTCTCAGTTGCAGCACTGCCCTGGCAGAGGCTGGAGCTGTGAGCCTTTTAAATAACCACAGCAACCCTGGGCAGCTCCCAGGCAACATGGTAGCGGCAGAGCATGGCTGGGAACCACTAGCACTTTGCTGTGTTCTTAAATCAAAGCCTCTGGCCCCAAACAACTCCCAAGTTCCGCCCTTTCCTCCCCAGGCCACGCCCATTCTGGGGGTGGACCCAGCCTATGACCACATAGCAAAATTCATTAAGTGGCCCCCCTGCAAAAATTATTGTCCACCCCTGCACTATGAAGAACCCAGTTCTACAAGTGTAGCCATAAATATTTCTAAAGTCCGCACAGCAAGTTTCTATTTGGGGGCACACCAGTGAAAAACAAAGAAATAAAGAACCATTCAGTTGTAAAAGCCAATATAGTCATATTGCAATCTGAGGCTATGTCTATTCTATGTGGAAGACAGTCCTTCTGGATGTTTCTGAGCCCTTCCAGCCAAGCTTCTCTGTCCTGCTTCCTGCACATGGGCAGAAACTAATATAGATGATTCAAGAATATCCATGTCTCAACTCTGCTGCTGTTTTCCCATTCTTTGGACTTAAAAACAAAACTATGGCAATAGAAAGCATGTAGTTTACACAGGCTGTTTTGTCCTCAATTTGGACTGTGTCTGGGCAATTTTCTAGCACAGAAGATGTTTGTTGCCTCTGGAGACTTCCTTAGTCTTGTCAGAAATTTTCCTGGGTAAGCTGTTCTACTGGCTATTGACAGAAGACCTTAGATATACTAAGGTATAGAGATCTCTATCACCATAGGCATCTTGAACTAATCTCTTCCCTTTCTATATCCACAGCACCTAATCCCCTTCCTGTCTCCATCACTTTTCCTCCAAGGGGCTGAACATGTCAGAAATACAAATACAGGCAGTCCCCGGGTTACATGGATCTGACTTACATCCCTACTTACAAACGGGGTGAGGCAACCCCGCACTAGCTGCTTCCCCCCAGCAGACCAGGGAGACGCGAAGCTAGCGCCTCCCCCCAGCAGACCAGGGAGACGCGGAGCGGCTTTTCTCAGCAGACACCTCAGCTTGAGAATAAAGGACTGAGAGAAGTGAGGTGTGGGAGAATAAAACTGAGCTCTGGAGAAATGTTTGGCTAGAGTTTCCCCTGCAATATGTACCAGTTCCGACTTACATACAAATTCAACTTAAGAACAAACCTACAGTCCCTATCTTGTACGAAACCCGGGGACTGCCTGTAACAGAGACCTAAGAGTTCACTGAAAACTCCTTGCCTCAGCTGCCTGCAGCGCCTGGGAACTTAACAATAAATAATAACATCTATGCAGAACAGCACTTTACATATTGGGTATGTCTACACTACAGAGTTTTTTTTCGGAAAAATGGCCTTTTCTCTGAAAAAGCTCACGGAGAGTCCACACCTCAAGTGTGTTTTTGTGCAAAAAAATCGAAAGAACAGGGGGCTTTTCCAGCATAGGTATTCCTCATTCTATGAGGAAGAACGACTTTTTGCGAAAGAGCTCTTTTGCAAAAAGGTGTGTGTCAACGGGGAAGAGGGATTTTTGTGTGCAAAAAGAGGAAAGGGGGAAAAGCACAGGTGCCCTGATGGACATTCTGTGCATAGCTATCAGAGCTTACTTTTGAGAGAGCGTCCATGCAGTCTGGACGCTATCTTTCACAAAAGTGCATCGCTTTTTTGATGCACTTTTGCAGTGTGGATGTGATCTTGTGCAAGAAGTTTTTGCAGAAGATCTCTTCTGATAAAAGCTTCTTGCACAAGAAGCCTGCAGTCTAGACCTAGCCATTGTAAGCACACTCTGCTCTTTCTGCATACTCTGGGCCAGCTCTTCAGTTAGTAGCAGTGTTGCCAGCTCATGATTTTATCATGAGCCTCAGAGTGTAACCCTAGCAGCTACAGTCTTGTGATTTGTGAGAATCTTAGATTTCATTTTTTAAAAGAAAGTTTCTAGTCTTCAGGGTTGAAGTGCACAGCTTGCAAACACAAAACTTTAACAATTCAAACCCCAGAAGGCAAATAAAAAGAACCCAGACATTTCGCCTTAAATCATGAGGATTTTTTAAAATTTGTTGTTTGGCTGATATCTCATTATTTTTTGGGGCTGCCTGACTCATTGTTTTTGAATGCTGAGTGTTGGCGACACAGCAACTAACATATTGTGTCTTTATTGCCCATTAAACAAAAGAGTTCTCAGTCATTCTTCAGTGGACTTGCTTGATGCTTATTGTATTGAGGAGATTGGGGTGTTCCAATTCCCATCCCTCTTATTTTTATGAATGTGTATATTTCTGTTTTACATCAGAAAACAGATGTATGGATGAAGTGACATGCAACAGAGTAATTGTGTATTTGAACAGCATAGTCTTACGTTTAAAAAACATTTGGGGAAAGCAAAAGTGATTTAAACTGTTCACCAATGCAGGCAGCATATGGTCATTTTTTATTTGGCAGCTGTTTGAACAGCACAGATGCTACTGAAATTTAATTTTTCAGATGTACTTCTACTTGAGTTTGTCACTAGACACTACTTAAAAATGTTTCCTATTTCTTGGAGAAATGCCTCAAGATACCTTCAACATGGTTATAATTTCTGTTGGCCAACCAAATCAGTTTATTTTCCCCCCATCTTTGTTTATTTCTAGCAGGAATGAAGCAGTTGTTGCTAGCTGGAAAACAGCCAAGTGAATTATTTCTTGTTACAGTACATCGGGCTGGAGCAAAACACTCCACATCAAAACAGTATACCGTGGGATCTAATTATAAGGAATTTTGTTTGATTTTCACTCCCCTATTGATCACTTGGTCAGTAGTACATTTAATTAGAATAGCTTCTCGAAAGTTGCTGTGAGTTTTCTACTCTTTGTCATTTCATAATCATGAATAGAAGAGTGATGAGTGAATGTACTGTGGAATTGTTTAACAGGTGCTTGTGAAATGTACTGTAATTATTAGATGTTCTAGATTGCCTTGTTTTTCAGTGCTGAGGTCCCAGCTGTGCATCATTGTGTTAATACAGAAATATACACAAACGCCTAGTTGGCTAATCTGAACATGATTCTGGAAAGTCAGCCTGCATAGACATACTCTGATGCATTTCTACTAAGTGGAGAGTGAAGATCAAAATGTAGGCCCTGTAAGATGGCAATGGAGTTATTTCTACTTATATTGGCCTAGACTGAAGCCTGAGAATGAGTCAATATCCCTCTGTGCACTGTCTGTGTATATACTACTGAATAATCATTTCTGCCCTACACCGTGCATGTAGAATAGTGATAGAAATGTAGTCGTGAGGAAGTGGGTCTGGCCCACGAAAGCTCATCACCTAATAAACCATCTTGTTAGTCTTTAAAGTGCTACATAGTCCTGTTTTTTGTTTCTGCCTTATCCCTTACTCTTGGGATGCCACTGGGCATGTAGGGAGTTCTGGATCTCCACAACTCTATGCTCTTAGACCTGGCTCCTGCCAACCATGGTTCCAGGCCTACCAAGCACCTGCCTAAGCCAGAAAATGAGATATTTTCAGCCCGGCATCTCTTCTCCTAGCCTTAGATCTTGGAGGTGAACTCTCAGTGATCGGGGGATGTATTTACAGGACTAGAAGCTGCATCCATCCTGCTCTCTGGGGGTATGTCTACACTACGGACGTTAGTTCGAATTAACTTTGATAGGCGCTACACTAGTGCTCCAGTAGTTCGAACTTAATTCGAACTAGCGGAGCGCTTAGTTCGAACAAGGTAAACCTCATTTTACGAGGACTAAGCCTAGTTAGAACTTACTAGTTCGAATTAAGGGGTGTGTAGCCCCTTAATTCAAACTAGTGGGAGGCTAGCCCTCCCCAGCTTTCCCTGGTGGCCACTCTGGCCAACACCAGGGAAACTCTATTGCCCCCTTCCCGGCCCCGGACCCCTTAAAGGGGCACGGGCTGGCTACAGTGCCCGTGCCAGGTGCAAGCCTGCCAGCACCCAGCCAGCAGATCCTGCACCTGGCACGGCTCGAGCCAGCCACCCACTGTCACCCAGCCCTCTGCCTCTTCCCGGGACCAGGCTGGCGGCTCCCGGGAGCTTGCCCTGGACCACAAGAGGCGGGTACCCGCCTGGTTTAGTGCGGACATCGTGGACCTCGTCCATGACCTCTGCACTAGGCACAGGAAAGTGGCTGTCTAGGGCAGGATAGCTGCCAGCCTGGCCACCCAGGAGCAGGTGTACATGAAAATCAAGGTGGTCCACTGAGACCCCCGACCCTGAGCCCTGAGTTTACAATGGCCATACTGGGTCAGACCAAAGGTCCATCTAGCCCAGTAGCCTGTCTGCTGACAGCGGCCAACTCTAGGGACCCTGGAGGGAATGGACTGAAGACAGTGACCAAGCCATTTGTCTCGTGCCATCCCTCTCCAGCCTTCCACAAACTTTGGGCCGGGACACCACTACTACCCCCTGGCTAATACCACTCCATGGACCCAACCTCCATCACTTTATCTCACTTCTCTTTAAACTCTGTTCTAGTTCTAGCCTTCACAGCCTCCTGCAGCAAGGAGTTCCACAGCTTGACTCTTTGCTTTGTGAAGAAGAACTTTCTGTTACTAGTTTGAAGCCTGCTACCCATTCCTTTCCTTTGGTGTCCTCTAGTCCTTCTATTATGGGAACTAATGAAGAACTTTTCTGTATGCACCCTCTCCACCCCACTCATGCTTTTATAGACCACTATCATATCCCCATTCCGTCTCCTCTTTTCTAAGCTGAAAAGTCCCAGTCTCTTTAGCCTCTCTTCATATGGGACCTGTTCCAAATCCCTGATCATTTTAGTTGCCCTCCCCTCTCCCACCCTCTCTCTTCCCCTCTCCCACCTCCTTTTCCCAGTCTCCCCCAGTTTTGTTCAATAGAGAGATTCTATTTTTGAACACAATTGTCCTTTATTTTGTACATCAAGAAGGGGGGCTAGAGAGGGGTAAGTGGAAGGAGGTGAGGGAGGAATGGGGTACGAGCTCCCGATGGGGAGGACTGGGCTGGCTCTGCGGGTTTCTGGGGGTGGAACCTCTCCTGCAGCCCCCCGATTGCCCCCTCTCCCGAGATGGCAGCCTGCGGCAAGTGCAGCCGGTCTGATGGCTGAGTGCTGTGATGTGCCCAATGTGGGTACTCTGGGCAATCCAAGGCAGGACTGCTTTGCAAGCGGGGCACCCCTGAGAACTGTCTGTCCGGGGTGGGGGTCGGGACCCTTTAAGCACAGCCCTCGGCTAGCCTGAGACAGCATCTCCATGCTCTAAGTCCTACTCTCATGCCCTGCCGGCATTGCTTCCGGCCATCCTTAAGCCTGGTTCAGGGTCCACTCTGTGTGGACATGCTAGTTCAAATTAGCAAAACGCTAATTCAAACTAGTTTTTTAGTCTGGATGCTTTAGTTCGAATTAGCTTAGTTCGAATTAACTAATTCGAACTAAGTTAGTTTGAATTAGCGATATAGTGTAGACATACCCTGGGAGAGTTGTTTTTACTGCAAAATGTCTGAGACAGAAAAATCAAGTTAGCTGATGTAATTGTGAAGAATCTGTCACATTGAGGGATGTATTCCAAACCAGCGAGGGGCTGTGTCACTGCCTGCCCTGTTAGCCCCAATGCCTAGCTATCTTGTCTCGTCACATCCAGCCAGCAGATGTGTGTATTGAGCATCTGTGTGTGAAGCAGTTCTGACTCCAGCAGCCTGCTTGCTAAAGCGTTGCCATACACCAGTGGTCCCCAACACAGTGCCCGCGGGCACCATGGTGCCCGTGGGGGCATTTGCATGCACCCGCCAAGTGCTCAGGGCTGGCATGGCCCCGGGCACGTAGCGCATGCACGGTGCCGGAGCCAGCCCCGGGCGCGTGGCGCATGGTGAGCGCCGGCCCTGGGAGCGCCACGGATAGGCCGCCCGCGCTCTGTGCGCGCGGCACATGGGTGGAGCGCTGGCCCCAGGCGCGCGGTGCTTGGGGGTGGGCACTGGCCCCGGGCGTGCGGCCCTTGGAGGGGGCCCCGGCCCCGGGTGTGCGGCTATGGGGGGGGGGCCCGCTCCCGGGCAGGCAGCTATGGGAGGGCCCCGCCCCCGGGCACCCGGCAGGCGAACGGCCATGCCCCCTGGCGCCTGGCGGGCGAACGGCCATGCCCCCTGGCGCCCGGCAACCTCAAATGGTTGGGGACCACTGCCATACACCGTCATCCACCAGCCTAGGCTACACCTGCCAAGATCCCTTCACCAGAGATTCTTCCTACACCAGGAGCCCTCAGTCCCAGATTTTCCCTAAACCATTTTGGCACCTCCCTCCATGCTTTATGAAAATTGGCTTATGGATTGGAATATGAATAGCTTGAAGATGCTTTATACAAAACAGGTGATGTAACATATCAATTCAATTACAATCTGCTAAATCTGTATAGCCTATTTTTTGCATGGACCATTCTTGTATGTAACATTAGAAATATGAAGTGTGGTTCTGTTTATAATTCTAAATATGTTAATAAGAGCCTTTACTGATGCCCCAAAAACTTAATGGCTTGGTGAGCCAACCAAGAATTTAATGTTTGTCCTGTAAATCCAAACTGTGGTTGGTCCTAGAAAGACATGTGACTATGCCACTGGGACTGGAATCCATTTTGAACCTGTTATTTTTTCATTGGGATGGGGGGTGGGGGGGATGCCGAACAAAGGATTCCTGCCTTGGAGCAAAGCCTATTTAAGCAATGGGAAGAAAACAGCCTTTGTCTTCAGCTGGCCCTTGAAACTGCCTGACCCACCCTAAGAGGATACTTGAAGAACTCTGAAAAGCTGTAGACCCAGGCCGGAGTAAAGATCAACTCTGACTTGAAGATTTTACCTGAGCTAAGAACAGGTTTTCAGAGTAAGAATTTGCACGTAACAATTGTCTCAGTGGACTAGAACTAGCTAAACGTTTTTTATTCTTTTTAATTTAGTAACTTACTTTGATCTAACTGTTTTCACTTGCAACCCCTTAAATCCCACTTTTTATACTCAATAAAAACAATTTTGTTTATTATCAAGCCCAGTGTAAATAATTGTTACTTGGGTGGGGGAGTCATATCTCCACTTGCCATATCTCTCTTTCATTGATAAAGTGGACAGGCTTTATGAGTTTTCTCTGTTTAAAACTTTTACACAGAGCAAGACTGATTTATTTTGGGGTTTGGTTCCTTTGGGGGGTTGGTTTCCTCGGTGCTGATCCCTTAGAGTTAGAAATGGTTTCAAGCAAATAAAAGTGAAAAGTGTGCTCTAGAGGCTAAGACTTAACAAAATAAGCTAGTCTTGTTGAAAGCAGTGTTCTTACCACTCTATCTCCCATCAAGATACCTGGCCACCCTTTGGGTCAGAATCTCCCCCAGGTCTAAAGTGCTCAGCTCTTTTGTTGTCTTAGGTAACTGATAACTAGTTCATTCATGCTGTAAAAAAAGGCAACGTGGCACCTTCTGGCACAGAAAGTTCCACCCTGGTTTCTTCTTTTGCTAAAATGCAAATTGACCTGTTTCCTGCAATCCTTGATAGTTTTTCTTTTATAGTTTTGTTAAGCTCCCATGTAGATTGCATTCCCTTTGTCTCTTAGGGTGTGTCTAGACTACAGGCTTTTGTCGACAAAGCCTCTGGCGAAAAAGAGCGTCTAGACTGCATTACACGGATCGAAAAAGAGATATGCTTTGTCCACAAAGAGTGTCCAGACTACCGGACGCTCTATTGACAAAAGAAGGCACCCGGAAGTGCTTCTGGCAGGTCATAGAGGCAGCTTTAAAGTCCAGGCGCTGCTGCATGCTCTTTGCAGAGATGTGTGCTTAAAGGAATCCTCCTGGATAGCTGTTGCTCTGCTCCTGCTTCTGGCTTGCTTACCTCCTAGAGGGAAAGCAAAGCTGCTGCAGTTTTTGCTCTGGTTGCCCAGCTTCCTCGGACACCACAGCAGTTTATTTTCAGGTTTGGTTTTTTGCTTTGCACTGCGTTTTTGGCCATGGAGCCTGAGCTGGGCGATGGCCCCACACTGTGATGATGGAAGTTCTGCTGCATCTTCATGAGACCATCATGACGTTTGCGGCAGAGCTGGATTCAGAGCCCAGCTTTGAGTCCCCCACTCAGGGTATGTCTACACTACAGCACTAATTCGAACTAAGCTAATTCGAACTAGTGCATCTAGACCTAAAAACTAGTTCGAATTAGCATTTTGCTAATTCGAACTAGCATGTCCACATTGAGTGGACCCTGAACCGAGGTTAAGGATGGCCAGAAGCAGTGCCGGCAGGGCATCAGATTAGGACTTAGAGCGTGGAACTGCTGTCTCAGGCTAGCTGAGAGCTGTGCTTAAAGGGACCTTAGAAAAGACAAGACTAGGGGGAAAATGATAGAGGTCTATAAAATCATGAGTGATGTGGAGAGGGTGCATAAAGAAAAGTTCTTCATTAGTTCCCATAATAGAAGGACTAGAGGACATCAGATGAAATGAATGGGTAGCAGGCTTCAAACTAATAACAGAAAGTTCTTCTTCACAAAGCAAAGAGTCAAGCTGTGGAACTCCTTGCTGCAGGAGGCTGTGAAGGCTAGAACTAGAACAGAGTTTAAAGAGAAGTTTGATAAAGTCATGGAGGTTGGGTCCATGGAGTGCTATTAGCCAGGGAGTAGAAATGGTGTCCCTGGCCTCTGTTTGTGCAAGGCTGAAGATGGATGGCACGAGACAAATGGCTTGGTCATTGTCTTCGGTCCATCCCCTCCAGGGTACCTAGTGTGGGCCACTGTTGACAGACAGGCTACTGGGCTAGATGGACCTTTGGTCTGACCCAGTATGGCCGTTCTTATGTTTTTATGTTCTAAGCTCAGGATTCAGGGTCGGGGCTCTCACTGGACCACCTTGATTTTCATGCACACCTGATCCTGGGTGGCCAGGCTGGCAGCTATCCTGCCCTAGATGGCCACTTTCCTGTGCCTAGTGCGGAGGTCATGGATGAGATCCACGATGTCCACACTAGACCAGGCAGGCGCCTGCCTCTTGCAGCCCCGGGCAGACTCTTGGGAACCGTCAGCCTGGTCCCGGGAAGAGGCAGAGGGCTGGGTGTCAGCGGGTGGCTGGCTCGTGCCGTGACAGGTGCAGGATATGCTGGCTGGGTTCTGGCAGGGTTGCACCTGGCACGGGCATCGTAGCCAGACCGTGCCCCTTTAAGGGTTCCAGGGCTGGGAGAGGGGCAGATGAGTTTCCCTGGTGGTGCCCAGAGTGGCCACCAGGGCAAGCTGGGAAGGGCTAGCCTCCCACTAGTTCTAATTAAGTGGCTACACAGTCCTTATTTCGAACTACTTAATTCTAACTAGGCGTTAGTCCTCGTAGAATGAGGTTTACCTAGTTCGAATTAAGTGCTCCGCTAGTTTGAATTAAGTTCGAACTAGCGGTTTGTATGTGTAGTGCCTATCAAAGTTAGTTCGAATTAACGTCTGTTAGTTCGAATTAACTTTGTAGTGTAGACATACCCTCAGGCTGCAGCACTACTGCCCTTGCCCCCGAACTTATTCCTGGAGAGGTGAGGCTGGACACCAGTTCTGACTGTTGGGACCCGCTTGCTATGCAGCAGTGGGACGACGACCAGAGGCTCTGAAACTTCAGTATATGAAAGTCCACCTTCCAGGAGCTCTATGTCTGGCTCGCCCCTGCCTTGCAATGCCAGGTCACCCGCTTGCAGGCTGCCATCTCTCTGGAGAAACACGTTGCTATTGCTCTGTGGAAGCTGGCCACGCCCAACAACTACCGCTCTGTGGGGCATCAGTTTGGCATGGGGATGGTGCTGCAGGCCGTGGTCAACCACCGGGGACAATTCACAGACATTTGTGTTGGCTGGTGAGGCCGGGCACACAATGCCCGCATATTCCAGAATTCCTACTTGTACCTCAGACTGCAGGCTGGGGCATTCTTTCTGGAGAGGAACTATGCAGTCGGGGATGTGCAGATGCCTATGTGTATCGTGGCCAACACGGCGTACCCCCTTATCCCCTGGCTCATGAAGCCCTACATCGGCCACCTGGATGCGAGCAGGGAACTGTTTACTCCGCCTGAATCGGGCTCGCTTCCAGGTAGAGTGCGCCTTTGGCTATCTGAAGGGCAAATTTAGATGCCTGCTCACTCAGCTGGACATGGGGGAACACAACATCCCCGATGTGGTTGCAGCATGCTGTGTGCTGCACAACTTAGTGGGGAGGAAAGGGGAGGCCTTCCTCCCAGTGTGGGGGCATGGGCTGATGTGGAGGGGAGGCACTTTGAGCAGCCCTGGACAGCTGCCATCTGGCAAGCCCACCAGCTGGGCTTGCGCTTTCGAGAAGCCCTGAGGAAGCAATTCTCCCAAGGAGGCTGATGATTTTCCACAGGGCCTTCCAAATGTGGGATTGCCCCATAGCCCTGGTGCCTTCCTTACCAAAACCCCTCCTGGCCCCACATTCACACCTTGTACTCATTCATCACACACTGAGAATAGAGACAGGTGTTGGTGAAAAAATGTTTACAGTTTATTTCACTGTTGTTTTTTTTAAAAACTAAAATACTCTTTTGTTCAGAAAATTAAAGTGTTTGTAAACAAAGTAAAGTGCTTCCCTCAGTGACTCTCACAGGTGGGAAGGGGGAATGTCAACCTGGAAGGAGGGAGGGAGGCTCAGGGCTGAGTGTACTGCCTTGATGAAGAGTTCCTGGCACTTTGGCTGCGGAGGCCTTCTTGCACATGGCCGCGCATGCGGGCTGGGACAGTAGGGGCCCGGGCAGGAGGTGGGGCTGTACCTGGGGCTGAGGGGGGAGCAGGCTGAGCAGGAGGAGCAGGACCAGGCACAGGACCAGGGAAGGCCATGTGCTCCCAGATAGCAATGCAAATCTCAGTGCGCTGCTAGACAAACTTGTCCAGCAAGTGCCTGTGCCTCTCTGCCTCTGCCTCTGCCTCTGCCTCCATCCTCTGGTTCATTGTGTCCTGAGTCCCTTGCAGGACTGAGATGTGCTGGCACACCAGGGCCAAATACATGCACCAGTGCCAACAGGTTCCCTGCAGCTATCTGGGTGGGGGGCAGGTGTGGTGCCCCCCTCTTGGTCAGCTGATCCAGCTGTGGAGGACAAGAGGGAAAAGTCATCAGTCATGTATACCCATACTTTCCCTGAGAGGTCATGCCCTCCTTCTTCTCAGCAGTTGGTGCCTGTCCTAGGGTCAGAGGATGCTTATGTGCATCTCAGTAAGGCATGGTGTGGCCTGGCCAGCAGCCATGGCCTCCCTGGAGTCCAGAAGGTGTGCAGGCCACCATCCTGCCCTCCCCCCCTCCACGTACCCCATGGCCAAGCAGCACAGATAAGTGTCAGACCACAGTTGAGGTTCCAACAGGTTGCTGAGAGGCCTGAAGCTGTCTGGCATTCCCAGGATCCCCAACCCATGCCTGCACCTGGCATCACTGTCTGCAAGAGCAGGTGGTGCCTCGCAGCCATGTGGGTCCAGGGGTAGGACAGCCCTCCCTGAGGTCGGCCATGTGTGTGCCCCCTCCCCACCAGGCTGTGATCAGCATGACATGTCACAGCACTGCACCATCCACTTTGCTTCCACCTGCCCTACCCCGTGTGTGTTGGACCCTCACAGCACTCACCTGATGTTCCCTTCCCCGTGTCCGAAGTTGTCTTGGAGGCCTCCTGAGTGTGGGCGTCTGGCTCCGGGTGCTCCTGGTGCTGTCTTCCTCCTCCTTCTCCTTCTCTTGGAGCTCCTAGTTATCTGCTGGGGTATCTCCCTGGAGTTGCGGCTGCTGCTGCACAGGGGTCTCCAGGCCAGACTCCACAACCCTCTCAGGAGGCAGGGGTTCCCCTGCCCCTAGGATCCAGTCCAGGTCCTCGTAGTAGGCACAGTTGTGTGCTGTTTCCCTGGAGTGGGAGCTGCGCTCATGGGCCCTGACGTACTCCTGACGCAGCTCCTTGACCTTGGCTCTGACCTGGGCTAAGGTGCAGGGGTGGTGGCCTTTTCTTGCCAGGCCATCAAACATTCTGGTGTAAATGTCAGTGTTCCTCTGCCTGGACTGTGGGGCCTGAAGAGCCGCCTCCTCAGACCAGAGCTCCAACAGGGCTTTTATCTTGGGCCAAGACTAGGAGGGTGCCTGGTGTTTGGTGCCCCTGGATTCCTGTGGGGATGTGTCCCTGGAAGGGCCAGGATAGTCCTGAGGGGCAATTCCCTGGGACATGGCTCTGAGTTGCCTGACCGGAAAGAGCAGCACAGTCTCAGGGTCCTGGCTGGAGCTGCCTTGCTGCCAGAATGCTAAACCTGGGTGCCTGTGCCATTTAAAGATGGCTACAGACAGGAACAATAGAGTTGAAAGCTGTAGCAGGAGTGTCCACCAGGACTTCTTCCTGGAGGCCTTTATTGTCAACATAAATTCTTTCCCTCGCCCACATTTACCTTTTGTCAACAGAACTCTGTTGACAAAGGTGTTATTCCTCGTAGAATGAGGTTTACTGTCATCGACAAAACCGCAGTGGTAGTGTAGACGCAGGAATAGTTTTGTTGACAAAAGTCCACTTTTGTCGACAAAACCCTGTAGTCTAGACACACCCTTAATGTACCACACAAATATCTTACAGATCGCAGAACTACATTCCTTTGTCCAGAGAACAATAAGTTTAAAGCTGCCTGGCAGACATATTTATAATCTTGAATGCTTTCTCTGTACAGACACTGCATCATACAACAATATTAATGATCAGTATGTGTGTCTAGACTACAGGGTTTTGTCGACAAAAGTGGACTTTTGTCGAGAAAACTATGCCTGCATCTACACTATCACCGAATTCTGTTGACATAACGTCAACAGAACTCGGCAGTTTTGTTGACAGCAGTAAACTTCATTCTATGAGGAATAACGCCTTTTGTCGACAGAGTTCTGTTAATAGAAGGTGTTATTGCATCTACACTGTTCTTTGCATCTACACTCTCATGTCGACAAATCGACTTGCTTTGTCAACAGAACTGGATATAGTCTAGACACTCTTTGTCGACAAAAGCCTGTAGTCTAGATATACCCTATGTTATTCACTTTCTGTTGATATCTTACATGACACCATCTAGATATAGGTTACAACATGAGTGAATTGGGGCATTCTGAACTGGTCAGGCCAGCTGAAACTTACTACCAATTGTCACTGAGAACCTTGCACTCTGGTACTGGGATGCTCTTGGGGTCACAACTATCATCCTGACCACAGCTTCTGTACAACTGCATCTGTAAAGCCATCATGTGAGTTATTGCTGGCCAGCAATGCATAGTGCATAAAGCAGGGGTGGGCAAATATTGGCCCATGGGCCAGATCTAGTCTGCCAGGGTTAGCCCCCGGCAGGCTTCTACACTGTATTTACCTGTACCTCCACAGGTATGAGGATTACAGCCCCTGTTGGCCCCGGAATGCTGTTCCGGCCAATGGGAGCTACAGTCGCCTGTACCTGTGGAGGTGCAGATAAATAAAGTTGCAGTGGCCCACCAGAGGCTCACCCTGGTGAATTGCTGACATTTTATTGTCCATCCCTGGCATAAATACATAGTTTGAACTAGGAAATAATCAAAGTGGTGGTGGTCTCCCAAATTCCTCCCACAAGCCAAGCTCTACCCATTCAAGAAGCCAAAGTGAGATGCAACTTGCAGCAAGGTCTTCATAACATGATTTCTTCTCTTTTTAAAAAATGTGCTTGATCAGCAGCATAATAGTTAACATTGCTGCCATTTCATGATCACTGCTGTCCTTCACTGCAAGCATTACTGAAGGTGAACGAGAACACAACCACAACTCTCTTAGGGTATGTCTACACTAAAAAGTTAATTCGAACTAACAGCCGTTAGTTCCAATTAACTTTCATATCGGCTATACATGCAAACCGCAATTTCGAATTTAATTCGAAATAGCGGAGCGCTTAATTCGAACTAGGTAAACCTCATTCTACGAGGAGTAACGCCTAGTTCGAATTAAGTAGTTCGAATTAAGGGCTGTGTAGCCACTTAATTTGAACTAGTTGGAGGCTAGCCCTTCCCAGGTTGCCCCGGTGGCCACTCTGGGCTAAAACAAGGAAACTCTTCTGCCCCCCTCCTGGCCCCGGAGCCCTTAAAGGGCCACAGTCTGGCTACAGTGCTTGTGCCAATTGCAAGCCTGCCAGAACCCAGCCAGCAGACCCTGCACCTGGCACAACATGAGCCAGCCAACCGCTGCCACCCAGCCCTCCACGTGTTCCCAGGACCAGGCTGGCGGTTCACAGGAGCCTGCCCAGGGCCGCAAGAGGCAGCTACAAGTGTAAAGAGTGGCATAGGAGTAAGTCACGTGCAATAATTATTATTACACTCCCCTTTTCTGCAAGACTGCTTTACCCTTTGTTGAAACTTAGGCCAGAGTTCTGTCTGTTCAAGGCACTTCAGAAAGCATGACCTGGAGTGACTGTATTCAAACACTCCATTTAGGTATTAGGAATAGGAGAACTAGGAATAGGAATATTAGGAATAGGAGGTATTAGGTAATAGGAAAAGCAGCTGGGTGTCATGCAGGGGCCCTGGCCCGTTCCCCACACGCCGACCTCGCCTTGCAGAGTGGGGCGGGGTTTCACCTACTGTGTTCCCATGGAGAACTGACCACTGCTCTTGTTTCACCACAGCCGCAGCACCTGAGACTGAAGGGCGCACCACCCCGCCTGCAAGAGCCACCCGCACCTGGACCAGCAGGCGCACCCGCAACCTGGAGGACTATCAGTGGCAGCACCTGCGGCTACTGGAGCAGCAGCTCTGCACCCAGGAGTACTGGGTCTGGGAGGACCTGCAGCTGCGGCAGCAGAGCTTGGAGGCACTGGATGAGCAGGGCCGTGCCCTCCACGGCTAGCTCCAGACCTTGGTGGACAGGTTCCTGCCTCCTCCTGCTCCAGCCCCTGTGGCCGCCCCAGCTCTTGCTCCTCCTCCTACCCCTGCTCCCCTCCCACTTCCTCCGTACCCCCCATCCCTCCTGCCCCACCCTCCACACCCACTCCCCTCCGACGTCCCCACACCGGCAGTGCTGCGAGACGGGAGAGCCAGCAGAACTCACAACCCTGAGCTTTCTCTTCCCTTCCTCCCCCTTCCAGCTCCCTCCTCCCAGGTTTCCCCTTCCCTTCTCCCACCCTCATTTCTCCCTCCCCCCACCCCAGTTATGTTAAATAAAGAGAGGTTTTTTTGGCAAAACAGGTGTTTTTATTTTACACAGGAAGGGGGGCTAGGGAGGGGAAAGGGGAAGGAAGTGAGGGTGCAAGAAGGCTCCAGTGGGGCATGAAGGGAGAGTTCAGTCCTCCTCCACAGGGAAGCTCTCCCACAGGGCTTCCTGGATCTGGACGGCCCCCCGCTGGGCCTCCTGGACGGCATCAGTGCGGGGCTGTGCGTGCTGGCCAGCCATGAGGTCAGCCTCAGCCATCCAGGCTGGCAGGAAAGTCTCACCCTTCTGCTCACATAAATTGTGCAGCACACAACATGCTGCCACCACAGGAGGGATATTGTGCTCGGCGAGGTTGAGGTGAGTGAGGAGGCACTGGAATCTGGCTTTCAGTTGGCCGAAGGCCCCCTCAACCATGATGCGGGCCCTGGTGAGCCTGGCATTGAAGGCCTGCTGGGAGGGGTTGAGGTGTCCCATATAGAGCTTCATTAGCCAGGGCTCTAGGAGGTAGGCCACATCCCCTACCAGGCAGACAGGCATGTCCACATCCCCGACCCTGATGTGGCGGTTGGGAAAGAAGGTCCCGGCGTGCAGCCTCTGGCACATGGAGGAGTTCCAGAACACCCTGGCGTCGTGTGCCTTGCCAGACCAGCTCACATTAATGTCCGTGAACTGGCCCTGGTGGTCAGACACGGCCTGCAGGATGACAGAGAAGTACCCCTTGCAGTTGATATACTGGGACGCCTGGTGTTCCAGGCCATGAATGGGGTTGTGCGTTCCGTCAATGGGCCCCCCCCCCCCCCCCGCAGTTGGGGAAGCCGAGGGCACCGAACCCCTGGATGACCACGTCCAGGTCGGTGAGGTGGATCACCCTGCAAAGCAGCACCCGGTTGATAGCCTTGACCTCCTGCAGAGAGACACAGCAAACCACGTATCACTGGGGCGCCCAGGTGGCTGGGAGTGTTCGTTCCCTGGCACTGCCCCGCGCCCCACTCCCAGAAGCAACCCCTGCGGGCGGCATGTAGTACGGCTGGGACAGACCGAACCCTCCCGTGCAGGGCACTTTTGCCTCCTCCCCCCCTTTTTCCCTGAGGCAGCCCATCCCCTCCTTGCAGCTCCCCCTTGTCCCCTATCCCAGTGGCCGGTGAGTGCCATACCTGCATGAGCACTGCTCCGATGGTGGATTTCCCCATGCTGAACTGGTTCCCGACGGATCGGTAGTTGTCCGGCGTGGAGAGCTTCCACAGGGCGATGGCCACACGCTTCTGGAGGGGGATGGCAGGCCTCATGCAAGTGTCCCTTCTGCACAGAGTAGGGGCGAGCCACTCGCAGAGCTCCAGGAAGGTGTCCTTCTTCATCCTGAAGTTCTGGGTCCACTGTTGGTCTCCCCAGCACTCCAGGATAATGCGGTCCCACCAGTCGCTGCTGGTGTCCAGACGCCAGATGTGGTGGGGCATGCTGGCATCCAGGCGCTGCTGCGGCTCCTCCTTGGCCCCCAGAGAGGCCAGGGGGAGAGGCAGGGGGCTGACGTGCACCAGATGTGCCAGGCAGCCTCCAGCCATTGCTGGCAGACTTGCAGCAGCAAGTCCAAAAACTGGAGCAAAATGCCCAGGGTGAGCTCTGGCTCCATGGTGCCAACTGTGGCGGCGTCACCAATGGGAACCACGAACACAGGCAGGCAGAGAGGAAAATGCTTTGCTGTCCCTCAGTGAGGTAGGCAAGCAAGCGAAAAAGCTGAGAACCGGCTGTCCAGGGAGGTCCCTTTAAGCACGAGCCTCAGCCTCAGACAGCAGCCACACAAAGCAACTACTGACCTGATGCCCTGCTGGAACCAGTTTCAGCTTCCCTTAAATACGACCCAGCATCCAATCAGTGTGATCGCACTATTTTGTATTAGCAAAATGCTAATTCAAATTAGTTTTGGGTCTAGATGCGTTATTTCAAATGAGCTTATTTTGAATTAACTAATTTGAAATAAGTTAGTTCGAATTAGCACTGTAGTGTAGACATACCCTTAGAGCTTTTGGACCATATCCTGAGGTGTAATCAATGGCACTAAGCTGATTTACACCAGCTGAGCATTTGGCCCATTGTGTCAGGCTCTTTGCAACCTCCTGCTGACCTACTAATGGTGTATTCATACTTCAAAGGTCGTTTTCCTTTTGTAGTCAGAAGTGCTAGAAATCTCTGGTTTTTAATAAAAATTAATTCTGGAGCAAAAGATAGCAGCAATGGAGGAAATGAGCCAGGTCACTTAGCTGCTGCAAACCTGGGCCCAGGGGCTCTGTGGCTGCTAGCCTGTTCCACAGCAACAGGATCCTTCAGGTGAGATCCCAATGAGTGAGTATGTGTATGTGCCAGGAGAAGCATTTGCTTTGCAAGATGGGGGAGGAAAGGAACCTGTAACTTCAAGATAAACAGCAGTTTCTTTTTTTCTAAGGACTTGTGTTCAAAGGAAAGCTGGAATACTCTGCCTGTTCTATGGTAGAAGGGATTTGGAAGCATATCTTTAATCCTCACATCAATAAACATGCCATGCAGAAACTGTTCTGCATCTCCAGGGACTTGTGGCAAATTCAGTAAAAATGCTGATAGATGTCAAACATCAACAGTCTCTACAAGCCACAGACTGGGTAGCTCTTGTAAACCAAGACATGTTTGAGAGTTTTTTAATGGAGACAGAATAATGAGAGAGAAGTAAAATTGTCAGTGAAACAGCTTCTCCTGCTACCTTCACATTTTAAACCTTCTGTGCATTGTTTTGCTGAGAGAGAGGAAACACATAACAGGAAAAAATAATCGAGTGCTTAGAAAATGTAAGTTGAGAAAAGAACAGAATAAATGTGTCTAATGCTGGCACAAATTGTGGACAGCATGATAGTCAGAATAGGGGAATAAAAAGCTATCATCATCCATTACCTTTTTGAGCTTGAAGCCAAATTTTTTAAAGTGCTTTTCCCAAGATGAATGCAGGCACATATAGATGTATTCAGGATCCCTTTTCAATAATTGCACTGTATCATATCATGCTTTTGAAGGCAAAATAGGGCACTAATCACTCCTGGGAAGAAATTTTCACTAGAGACACTAGCTTCAAGATTAATTGCAGGACAGCATTGTAACTTGACTGGGGAAAGAACTGGAATTCTGTTGTTATCTTTTGTTAGTGGTATCCACAGGAGCCAATGCATCTTGATGGCGTAGATTTACTATGGGAATATATTTCTTGGTCAGGCCAATGAGGGTATGTCTAAACTACATGGCTCCGTCAATGGAGCCCTGTAGATTAGTTTACACAAAAAAGGGAAATGAAGCTGTGATTTAAATAATTGCTGCTTCATTTAAATAAAAATGGCTACCACGCTGAGCCGATCAGCTGATTGTCGGCACAGCGCAGCAGTCTAGATGGGGATTTGCCAACCCCAGAACCCTTCGTCGGCAGATCCTGTAAGCCTTGTTTCACGAGGCATAAACGATCTGCTGATGAAGGGTTCTGGGGTCAGCAGATCCCCGTCTAAACTGCCACACTGTGCCGACAATCAGCTGATCGGCACAGTGTTGTAGCCATTTTGATTTAAATGAAGCATCGATTATTTAAATCGCCGCTTCATTTCCCTTTGCCGTCCTGCCTCACCTACATGGTTCCATCGACGGAGCCATGTAGTCTAGACACACCCTGAATGAGTAGCTAGTCAGTTCATAGCTATGCAAGATGTGAGTGTGTGTGTGTGTGTGTGTGTGTGTGTTATTGAGGGAGCCCTTCTTCTCTCCTTGTGCTCTACTGTAGCAAAGCTTCCTGAAGAATTGCTAGCCGATTGCAGCAGTGGTGGTGGCAGTTAGACTTAATGCCTGCCCCCTCATACTAGGGTGTATATAATTGCACTTTAAAAGGATTGGAGCCCCTTTTCTTGGGTCCAGCCCCCACTCAGAGCACACTTTTAATTTTATTTTAGTGGTTCCTATTCCTTAGGGAGCCTGGGCTGACTTTCTGCTCCTAAGATGAATTTTAGGACCCCTCTCTAGTCAGCCCTCCAGCTGCAGGATCCCTGTCCAGCCTCTCCTACTTTCCATAAGTTCTGCACGGACTTAAATCTTGCTAGTGTCAACATGTCACAGCCCACTCCCCATCTAGCTCCTCAGTTTTCTTGCTTGCTGAGTGCTAGGCTTCCAGCTTTGCAAGCCACTCCTAAGCTTCCTGTAGCCTGCTCAAAAATCACCACGTGGCTCCCTGCGGCAACTTTCCAGCCTCTGCTTCTGGGCTTTGCTCCTATTTGCCATTTGGTTCCATAGCCTGCTATGCTCCACTTCCTTCTGAGAGAGATTGAAAGAGAGAAATCATTTCCATGTTGAAGTCCTTTCACAGTTTCCACCTCTTTCCTGTGATGGTTGGAAAGAGGACTAGTCTATTCTTCCATATAGAATCAAATGGCTGGACAAGACCTCAGGAGGTCATCAAGTCCAGCCCCCTGCCCAAAGAAGGACCAATCCTAATAAAATCATGCCAGCCAGGGTTTTGTCAAGCTGAGACTAGGGATGGAGATTCCACCATCTCCCTAAGTAACTCATTCCAGTACTTCACCACCCTCCTAGTGAAATAGTTTTTCCTAATATCCAACCTAGACCTCCCCCACTGTAACTTGAGATCATTGCTCCTTGCCACTACTGAGAACAGCCTCTCCATTCTCTTTGGAACCTCCCTTCAAGACGTTGAAGGCTGCTATCAAATCTCCCCTCACTCGTTGTAGCCAGACACAAAAACCCCATCTTGTTTTTCCACGAGCCCCATCTTGTTTCCCCCCCCCCCCCCCCCAGAGAGCAAGAGAAAGGCAGTCAGCCTTTGATGCCCTGGGAACACAGGTTTGCTGCCTGTCCCTGACTCTACCATAAACAGAAACCAGACAGTAAATGGGCTAGCTGACGACCCAGGGCCTCCCGTCGCCCTGATGGCTAGTACCAGTAATTGACACGCCTGCACTGTCCCAGGAGAGGAATCTTCGCCCATCACATACCAGAGGTGCCCATTGTCTGCATTTTCCCAGGTGTAAATTATGCTTTGCACCCTTCGTGGGAAACTTGGCGTTCAAAGCCATTTTTCCTAATTGGCCACTTGAGATCAGGAAGAAGCCTACATGACCCAAGGGGTATAAAAGAGGTTCAGCAGCCCACCCTATTTGAGCTCCAATCATCTATACCTGCTGGCAGGTATTGATTGTCTCCCGAGGTCTGTGGGACGCCCAACCTCGCCCTACTTCTTCCCGAGGGATTGAGAGAAAGACGCTGGCCATGCCAAGTCTGGAACGCAGGGGTGAGAATATATACCTGCTATGTGTCTATTTTGCATGCATTTAATAAGAGCTCAGAGAACCAAAAGGGTTTCATGGTACCTGTAAGTGACTTCTTAGTGTAATTTCTGTCCTGTCCTTTGTAGTGGCTGTGTTATCTGTAACATAGCAGTAGCATTTAACAACTAAGTTTACCCTGTAACAATAAATAGTAACTGTTTAAGCTTTAACCTGACTCCTTCAGTTGCTGTAACAGAACCAAGCACAATTTAAAAGAACTTCAGCCGGTCTTAAGGGACTCACTGCCCTGACCGTCGGCTGACAGAATTGGCGTAGTCGGCAGGATTGTGCTACTGGTTCACATACAGCAACATGAAGCCTGTCATGATAGACATGGATTTTAGTGGTATAGAGAAAGGGTTTGCCCAGGAAGGTTGGGGCAACCCAAAATTGGATAGAGAAATGTTAGAAGAGGATTGGGGAAATCCTGAGGAGTTGTGGGTGCAGTTCTGTAAGTATAGAACTGCCTGCAAGCTAAAGAATGGGACAAAGCCTGAGTCTGTGGAAAGGAGCCACTTTCCATTTAGCAAGAAAAACAGGATCAGGCCCAGACAAGCAGGCAGGTAACAGATAAGATTGAAAGCCTTGTGGTAGAACTGAGAAAAAGGCAGTAAGTACTGGAAATCTAAATCCTTAAACATACTTACAAGAGTAATATCTGAAACAAGGCCAGTTTTTATTTTAGAGATAAGAAAGTGTTTTAAGAAAAGAGAAACACAGAGAATTTAAACTCAGCAGAGAATGGAGAGAATTGAGCAGTTGTGCAAATGCTAAAATGGTGTAGATAGAAAATTGTGGTTTCTTTACAGTCATTCTGAAGGAAAAATGGGCCCTTTTTCCAAAGGAATGTCTGTAAATAACCCAGGCAAATTTGATTCAAATTCGTACATTTGATTAGAGAGACTGCTAAAAGAACTCTAAAGGGAGGGGGTTCTATTGGAACTGAACTACCCCAATGAATAAAAAGGGAATGTAATTGTTGTATAGCTATGAAGAAATAGTGTAAGAAAGGTTCACAGAGAATGTATGTGTATCTGTGTGTAGATATATATATGTATAGTGTAAATAATATGAAGTTTTCAAGGTCCAGTAATCTTGTTTGTAGGTTTAAAACAAATTGGTTTGGTAAGACCATTTTAGTCCAAGTTGTTTAATGAAGGTACAGGAAATCTGTAAGCATAAAGAAAGAGTTACACTATATGCAAAGTTTAATGTGGCTAAGTAGTGTTGTAAACAAAGATTGCACATTTTCCTGTAAACTATAGAATGAGTAAAAACTGCAAACAGACTAAAATGCTGTGAAAGCTCCAGGAGCCACACCAGGTTGTGATTTCCTTTGTGGTGCAAATACCCTAGCTGGCAGCACAAAGAAGCTTTGCAGGTAATAGCTAAGTTTGATTAGCAAACTACCTGAAATCAGAAAGTTCAAATTGTAACCCTCCAGAAAAAAAAAAAGGAGGTATTGGTATTGCTGTTTTAGTCCCAATAGGAGGTTGGGTATACTAGAAAGGTTTAAATGTAAGCAGTCTTTTAAGAAGGCAGAGAGAAGACTGAGACAATTGGCATTTGTAAAAGATGTTACCCCTTTTGAACAAAATCTTGCCAAGGTTCGGGCATAGCCCTTGGTCTGATCAAGTGTTAATTGCTGTCCATACAATTTCAGACCTAGAAGACAAATTGACTAACTATTTGTGGATATGTAAACCCTCAACTTCAAAGGAGAGGGAAACAGCTGCAGCTTTTGTCTTCTATGGAAAACCTGTAATGAGGTGTTCTTCCAAACTGACTGAATAAGAATGCAAACATGAAACTGGAAAAATGTAAAAGCCTCTGCTGCAAAAGTGGAGAGGTAGAAATGCATGTCCCTCAGTACCCAGACAGAGCTAGATTCCCTTAAGGATGGGTGCTGAGAGTTAAAGCAACTCTTAGATTTATTTTTTTTCTTCCCTCAGGAATATGTTTAAGAAAAGGACCAGGAGGTATAAGGCTTAGTAAACAAGCTCACCCTCCTTACCAAATTAATAGTAGACAAACCTGTCTCATTGGGAAAAGTCATTTAGCATGTGAAAAAGGGAAGGCAAAAAGTTTGGAGCCCTATATGGGCATGGTTGAAGGAATAAGGAAAGTAAAGCAGACATTGGAAAGTTACTAGGAATGAGACATTTTCTTTGAAAGGACAAAGCAAGTGATTTAAGGAAATGTGAAGATAAAAGGTGGACTCCATGGGAGAATGGAAGGAATTAAGCAATGGTAGTAATATGTGAAGGGAAATCTTGTTTTAAAAATGACACCTTGTTTCTTTGCAGCCTCTTTCTTAAGCACTGTGCAAACCATCTATGCAAAGAAACAATCAAATGTAAACATTTTGTCCTTGCACACTTTTGTTAAATATGCAAAGGAAAATTAAGGATTCTACTGAAACTTAATTGGTTAACTGCATAAAGAATGAGCTCTATATATTGTAACCCTATTTTGTGGGTTTCAAATGAACTAGTTTTATTTTGTTTTGGATAATGTCCTCTTGCTTAAAATTGCAAACAGACAAGGCACAAATTAGTTAGTGCTTGTGTTGGGCATTCAACTTTTAAGGTTAAATTTAACTTTCTAGAAACCAAATTATTAGTTTAGAAATTCAAGCTTTGAAACTTAACTGTCTCTTTCAAGGCTGAGTTGATAACACTTTTGGCTTGCTTTTAAATTCAACATTATATGTAAATACAATGCCTGGTTATTTCAAAGGAAAGTGGACAGGGAAGGCTGTTGCTGTTTCAGCAGACACATCTACTGCACCCCTGTCCACAAACATAGAAGAAACAGCTCAGCTTGCAGAGCTGGCAGCAATCAATTAGCTTGTGAGGCAGGGGCCAGTACCATCTACACTAACTCCTATGCTGTATGGGCTGGAGCCATCCAGTGGATAACTAATTGGAAGAATAATAACTGGGAAATAGGAAAGCCTGTTTGGAGATTGGAATATTGGAAATGGATATACCAGTATGCAACCCAAAATGCCTTAAGCATAAGTCATGTGTCCAAAAGAATAACACCCTGACTGCATAGCTAAATAACCTAGCAGATGCAGCAGTACAAATTTTTGCT